>NW_022317912.1:0-3426 GCF_002776525.5 Piliocolobus tephrosceles
CGTAGAAGATGTCACCAAGCACCATGTACACCTTCACGTAGTAGAGGGTCTCCTTGTCAAACTCCAGCGGTGAGTTGCAGAGCTACAGGGCCTTGAGGTAGAAGTGCTCCGCCAGCTTGCCATGGCCCAGCAGGTGGTGCAGGGCGGCCAGCCGGTGGTAGGCCACGGGCTCATTCAGCCAGTCCCCTGGGGTGCAGGCCAAAGGGGCAGGTGTGAGGACGTGGCTCCCTGGGGCAGTCAGGACACAGGCCCCTCAGGAGTAGGTATGCAGACCCCGGGCAGCACCTGGCTTGCCTCCAGGCACCTGTGGTCACCTGGGCAGCTCTGGCCAGTCCCTTCTGGATTCCCAGACTCACTTTCCCATCTGCAAAGCAGAACTAATAAGGCTTGCCCCTGTCTACTGTGAGGCTTTGGCAAAGTCGGACTTGGATGGCCCAGCTCTGCCTACACATAGCCACCTGCCTTTGTTCACTGGTTTTAACCAGGGGAGCCCAAAACCCATACAGTCCAGGTGCTCCCGGGAAACCCAGCTCCATGCAGCCCACAGACGTGACATCCGACTCCTCCTGGGTGTGTCACGATCAGAGCCCCTTACCTTGGGGGAGTCACTGCATGCCTGAGCTCCAGGTCCCCCCACAGATGCACAAACCCACCTAGGCTGTCTCTGATGTCCTCCCCTTTTCAGGGCGAGTGCTGTGGAGCCTGCATTCAATGCATTCCCACACAGCTGCACACCTACTGTGTACTGGGCCCCAGGGCACAAGGCGTTGGGGCATGCGGCCCGCCCAGGGTTCCCTGTCTCTGGAGGAGGACAGACGATCCTGGCACAGCACCAGGGGATGCCCGGCCTTAAGGGGCAGGCTGCTGGAAGGGGAACTGGGATTTCATCAGCCAGAGAGCCGTGTGATTGATGAGGGTGGGAAAGGCACAAGACAAAGGGAATGTGCCACTCAGCCTGGCACATACAGGGACCGAGATGCCTGGCATGTCTGGAAGGTAGAGGGCACACTGGGTGGCCCTTGTGGTCACAGCCGGAAGAGACAGAGGAAGCAGAGCTCAGCACTGCGTGAGAGACCTCGGGCTGTGCCGCACGGCCGGACGGGGAAGCCAGCTGGGCAGATCTGCCTGCCTGGACAGGAGACCAGGAAAATCCAGCAGCTGTTTCAGCTCCTGCCCTACAGACCTGGAGGCTGGGCTCTGGCAAAGTGTGGATCCTGGCAGGATGGGGGCTCAGGGGACTTACCCAGAGTGATGCTGAGTGCTAGGGCAATGTGGGCAACCTCCAAGCCCTCCTGGGGCTCCTCCAGCATGGCCAGCAGTGCCACCAGCTTGTTGCACAGCTGCAGCTGCGGCTCCACCTTGCGGTTGCCCATAGTCACTTCCAGGGGCAGGGCCTGGTCCTACCACACAGGCAGGTGGGGTCAGGCTTCCCGCAGCACCCACCTTGCCCAGCGCCTTCCTCAGAGCTCAAACATGTGCTTGGAGCATCCCACGCCCCAGTTACCCTTGCACCTCCACAGAGCTCTGTGCTCTGGGATAACGCACGGTTCAGACACCCAAGTTGGGGGTTGAAGAGTCACCTGAGGCCCATGTAGCTACACCCGGCAGCCTCAGACCAGGCGCCTCTCCCACCTGGGCACCAGGGGTCTGACTAGGGGGAGCCAGCACTCCTCTCTGCTCTAAAAACACCACATTTATCTGTGCCCAGGGCTGAGCCATACCGTGAGCTCAGAGGAAAGGAGAAGCTGTCCCCGCTTTGGGGTGCAGGCAGACTTGGGCCCTGGCCCTGGGCCTCCCAGTGACATGCTGTGTGTCCTTTGACATGTCCCTGTGCTTCTCTGAGCCTCAGCTTCCTCATCTGGAAGATGGGGACAGGACTTCCCACTCATGGTTGCTTGAGATCATCAGGTGCAAGGGTAGAGTCACTGTCATGTCCAGACCCAAGAGTTTGTCCCGGGTAGGGGGCACAGTCAATATCATTCCTGGTGAGACCACTAGGCAAGTATAGGGCCATTGCCACGTCCAGGCCCCAAGCGTTTGTCCCGGGCAGGGGCACAGTCAATATCATTCCCGGTGAGACCACTGGGAAACTAAGCATGTGCATGGGTGGCCCTGCCTCCAGGTGGGAGGCCTCTGCCCTGCCACACCTGTGCCTCAGCCCTCCAGGTGACCCCCTGAGGCCCACATACATCAGCCCACAGGCCAGCTCACCCGGTAGAAGGACATGGCTTTCTCCTGCTCCCAGGCCTCGTTGAAGAAGATGTCTCCAGCTGCCTCAAACAGCTCCAGCCCCAGATTGGAGTCGCCTGTGTACAGGACCACATTCTGTGCCACCTGAAAGGAGCAGAAGTTCCCTCAAGACCCACACCTGGCGAGGTGGCCACACCTACCTTCGCCAGCCTCCTTCCTCTCACACACTGCAGGTACACCTGAGCATTTTTCAGACCTGTGCATTAGGGCTGCCCCACCACTGGCATGAGGTCAATGAACTGATGCACTTGAGTGCCAGGAGGTGACTGAGCAGCTGCAGCCCAGGAGCCTGACACCTGTGAATCCTACCACCAGGGATAGCCCTAGCCCACCCCCCCCCACGCCCCCGCACTCAGTCTCCGTGGCCCCCAGATTGCTGGGAGCCCATCACCTGGTTCCTTTCTGCGTTGCCACATCCCTGTCGCAGCTCAGGGCCGCACATCAACAGTGTTTGTGGGTGGGCCTGGTCCCCTCTTGGCCATGAGCTCTTGATCCTTCTCCTCAGCTCAAGGAGGTATACAGCAGGTGCTCAATAATGAAAGTTTCACCAGGCTCGTGGGCTTCACAATTTGATCCAGATCACACTGTGTTTGGGAACGCCTCTGAAAACAGCCACTATGATAGATTCATTTTGTAAGGAGATGTGCCACATGTCGCTTGGAGCACGTTCTTCTGTGTGTTAACTGAGTGGTCACATTCTTTGAGCATGAGCTGTATACCAGCAGGTGCTAGGCACTGTGAGGGGCCACGCCTCTGCCCTCAGGGAGAAGATGCTGGCCACTGGGGGAAGATGTGAGGGAACCAGTTGGAGGGAGGGAAAAGGCATACAACAGGTGCTCAGCAGTGGCTTAGGAATGAGTGGATGGATGGATGAATGGATGAGCAGATGTGTAGACACATGGATGGATGGACAGATGAATGGATGGACGGATGGATGCGTGGGTGGGTGGGTGGTTGGAATGATGTGTGTATGTCTGTATGTATGTATGGGTGGGTAGATAATGTATGGATGGGTGGAGGGTAGATGATGTATGTACATATGGATGGATAGATGGTGGATAGACCAATGTATGGATAAACAAATGGACAGATAGATGAATGGAGGGATGGATTAATAGGTAGATTGGTTGATGGATGGAAGGATGAACAGGTGAATGGATGGATGATGGATGGTTG
>NW_022317913.1:0-4786 GCF_002776525.5 Piliocolobus tephrosceles
GGATGAATAATGGATGGATGGAAGGATGAACAGGTGAATGGATGGATAATGGAAGGATGGATGAATGGATGGATGGACGAACAGGTGGATGGATGGTGGCTGAATAGATGGATGATAATGGATGGATGATGGATGGATGAATGGAAGGATGACTAGGTGAATGGATGGATGATAAGAGGATGGATGGATGATGGATGGATGGAAGGATGAGGAGGCAAGTGGATGGATGATGGATGAACAGGTGAATGGATGGACGGTTGAATGGATGGATGATAAAAGGATGGATGATGAATGGATGGGTGGATGGACAGGTGAATGGATGGATCATGGACGGATGGAAGATGATTGGATGGATAGAAGGATGAACAGCTGAATGGCTGGATAATGGAAAGATGGATGGAAGGATGGATGTATGGATGGACAAACGGTGAATGGATGGATGAAGAGGTGACCAGATGAATGACGGATGGATGGATGGATGGATGATGGATGGATAGAAGGATGAACAGTTGGATGGATGGACGGACGGATGAAAAGGTGAATGGATGGATGGACAGGTGAATGGATGGATGATAAAAGGATGGATGGATGATGGATGGACGGAGGGATGGATGATGGATGGGTGGGTGGAAAGACGAACAGGTGAATGGATGGATGATGGATGGATGGATGGACGGACCCACAGGTGTATGGGAAGATGATGGATGAATGGATAATGGATGAATGGATGAACAGGTAAACAGATAGATGATGGATGAATGGATGGGTAGATGGACAGGTGAATGGATGGACAGACGGGTGAATAGATGGATGATAAAAGGACAGATGAATGATGGATGGATGAAAGGACAGATGGATGATGGATGGATGGATGATGGATAGATGGATGGAAAGATGAATGGATGGATGGATGGATGGACAGAGAGTGAACAGCACAGGGGCCCTCCTGCATCCCTTGCCACTCACCTGGATGTACAGGTCCACCAGCTCGCTCTGCCACAGGATGTAGTAGCTCTTCCCTGCTTGCAGCCAGGCATGCGCCTCCTCTTTCTTCTGGAGGTCAATGAAAATCCCCAGACTTCGTTTGGTGTAGTCCAGAGTGGATCTGTAGGCCCTGGAATCAGACATAGGTATCAGAACAAGGGCTCTCATCCTCCTGGAACCAGTCTGCCTCCTCCCTGGGTCTGGTGACACATGAATCTGGCATGTGGGGACTGCGAACGGCCCTCTTGTGTGGGCAGGGACTGCGAATGGCCCTCTTGTGTGTGCAGTGTTCTGCCCTTCCCAGGCTGCTGGGAGGGCCAGGGTGAACACTCATGGCATGGAAAAGATGAAGGACATCCTTCTGAGGGAATCGAGCATCATGCTGCCCTGTGGCAGGAGGAGGGTGCTAGTCTGTCTCCCCTGCCTCCCAGACATGGTCTGTGTCTTCTCCAGATGCACCAGGAGCCGTTAGTGTTCAGAGGCTATCTAGGCCGATGGTTCTTAAGGTGTGCAGGCATCACAGTCACTCGGAGGCCTGTCTGTATAGCTTGCTGGCCCTGCTCCCAGAGCTTCCGGCTCCACAGGCCTGGGGCAGGCCCCAGACTCCCACTTGCCACAAGCTCCTAGATGATATAGATGCTGCTCTGCTAGTCCAGGGACTACACTTTGAGAAGCATGGCTCTAGCACACTGGCCCATTTTCCTTCTGTGAACCTGAGGCCAAGACTGGAGCCAGTCTCCCGGGTCCCCATGGAATCTGGCTCCTTCCCTGCTCTCTCAGTAAGTCTGACACTCGAGGGGCTGTGACTGCAGCAATGTCACCAGGCCCTGTGGGTGGGGTGGCCAGGGCCATGGTTACCCCACCAGGTCAGGATGCTTGGGGGAAGCCGAGTGGGCCACATATGGGACGTGAGACCTTGAAACCCTGCCCCAGGGAAGCAGGTGACACAATTGGCTCTGTCTTCTGTGGGAGAGAAGCCACAGGTGGCTGCTGTGGTCACATTTAAGGGGACAGATGAAAGCCAGGAGTGAAGACTCGGGGCAGGCAGAGGTCAGATGACAAAAGCCACCATAGTAGGAAGAACAGCCCAGAGTGCACGTACTGCCTCTGCTGGGGTTGAGATGACCTTTGACCCAACACGGGAGGCTCAAGCTGGGACTCACGAGCCAGCAGCAGCCCTGGGACGACCCCAGACCCACCAGCTCAAAGCATCTGATGCCAAGGAACCAAATGGTCCAAAGGAAAGGGGCTGATGGGGCCCTGGGCCAGCTTCCCTGTGCCACCCTCCCTGCCCTGACCCCCTCACCCCCTTGCGCCCCTCCACACCCCCACCACTGCAAAGCCAGCCCTCTCCGCTCGGTGCCCAGGGACAGGTAGAGCTGACTGGTGGTCTCCAGGAGCTGCCCCCTCCAGCACCTTTTTGGTCACTTTGTGGGCCAGGGAGAGCTGGAACTCGTGGTAGATGACACACTGGGCCTCACTGGGCATGACGACGCTGTAGAAGTAGCACAGCCACTGGACAGCCCGCATCTGGCCTGGGCAGAAGACAAAATGGAAGACGTCAGCCTCCCAGCATCGAAGAGAGGCTGGCTGGGCTCGGAGGCCCCTGCGCTGTGCTTGTCTCTTTCACACCTCTGTGAACCTGAGCCCCATAGGCGGGGAGCCTGAGCTCAGACAGGCCATGTACCTGTACAAGGGCAGACACCAAGCACACCGTGACATGGGCACAGCTTGGTGTAGATGCTCATGGTAGAGGCCGGCCTTCTTTACAACTCCCAGGGCCGAGGTCCTGGCCAGGCTCGGCCCCTGCACCAGGCCATCTATTTCTGCTTCACAAAGTCCCTCTGGCGAGGACCAGGGCCGGCTTCAGCCTGAGCTGATGAGGCCAGGGGCACAAGTAGCCCCTGTCGCAGATGGAACCCTGAGAGAGCAAAGCCAAGCATCATGTCTGCCACACATGGCATCATGTTGGGGGAATGGGGTTCAAAGCCAGCCCCTGGTGTTCCCACACATGCTTCTCTCATGCAACCAGGCTCTAAAACCATAGACTCACTGGCCTCTCCCAAAGCCACAGTGCTGGGAACAGTGGAAAGCTTCGGATTTTCTAGTGTCAGAAACATTCCGAAGATTAACACCGGAAACCAGGTACGCCAAATGGACATCTGTTACACATGCCCCCCAACGACAGCTGAATACACAGTCCTCTCGAGCACCCATGGGACATTCCCAATGACAGACCATGTGCCAGGCCACAAAACGAGCCTCAGTGAGTGGAGAAGGACTGAGACCAAAGCAGAGGTGTTCTTCAGCTGTACTGGCATGAAACTGGAAATCAAGAGTGAAGGAAAGTGGGAAATTCAAAAATATGTGGAAATTACACACTCCTAAACAACCAGTGAGTCAAAGAAGAGACCATCAGGGAAACTGAAAACTAATTTGAGAAGAATGCAAACAAATGCACAGCCCGGGCCAGCACGGTGGCTCACGCCTGTCATCCCAGCACTGGGGGAGGCCGAGGCGGGAGGATCGCTTGAGTCCAGGAGTTTGAGATCAGCCTGAGAAAAATGGTGAAACCTCGTCTCTATAAAAAAAATACAAAAATTAGCCGGGTGTGGTGGTGCACATCTGTAATCCCAGATACTCGGGAAGCTGAGGCATGAGATCGGCTTGAACCTGGGTAGAAGTTGCAATTAGCCAAGATTGCACCACTGCACCCCAGCCTGGGCAATGGAGCAAAACCTAAAAAAAATAATAATAAAAAAAATAGCACAGCATATCAAAAACTCCAAGATGCAGCTAAGGCAGTGCTGAAAGGGAAATTTCTAACTGTAAATGTCTACATTCAAATAAAGAAGAAAAAATCTCAAATCAAAAACCTAACCTTCCATCTTGAGAAACTAGAAAATGAACTAAACCCAAAGTGAATAAAAGGAAGAAAATAATAAATGTGAGAGTGGAAATGGGAAGTAAAAATACAGAGAATGGAAAAACAAAAGAGATAGTCAACAGAACTAAAAGTGGGTTTTTTGAAAATAATAACAAAATTGACAAGCCTTTCACCAGACTGACCAAGAAAAGAGAGATGGGACACAAATGACTAAAATCAGAGACTGAGCGCCATGGCTCATGCCTGTCATTCCAGTGCTTTGTGAGGCCGAGGTGGAAGGATTGCTGAGGCCAGCATTCAAGACCAGCCTGGGGGAACATGATGAGACCCCATCTCTAATAAAAATAAATAAATAAACAATTACAAACCCAAGTTTCTAAAATCAGAAATGACAGAGGAAACGTTATTGCCAACCTGACAGAAATAAAAGGATTCCATGAAAACACTACGAACAATTGTACACCAACAAATCAGACCATCTAGACACAACAGCCAAACTCCTAGGAGGACACAAACTACTGAAAGTGACTCAAAAATGACCCCAAGTAAGCAAGTAAGCATGTGGGGTATCAACCCCACCCTCAATCTCCTTGACCATTCAGCACAGGGTGGGGAGACAGGGACGCATGATCTCTATTCCCTGGCCTGCATTTCCAAGTCTGAATCCCCCAGCACCCTGGGGAGGGCCTCGTAGGAGGAGGTGCCACAGGCTATTGTGCCAGGAGCCACCAGAGGCTGCAGTGGGGGCTGGGGTGCTGGGCTCCTGGAGGGTCTCCTTCCAGTCAGAGAATGCCCCTGGGGAAGAAGCCTGGGTATGAACCCCCAACCCCTCCTTGGGCAGATGTGTGGGACCGGGGCCCCTTCACACGGTCCTTTCCAAAATCTCATCCCTCCTAGGGCCAGGAGTGGTGCCAG
>NW_022317914.1:0-1276 GCF_002776525.5 Piliocolobus tephrosceles
GCTTGAACCCAGGAGGTGGAGGTTGCAGTGAGCTGAGATCGTACCACTGCACTCCAGCCTGGGGGACAGAGCAAGACTGTCTCAAAAAGAAAAAAAAAAAAAAAAGTCAGGACTGGGGGAGGAGGGATGGAGAGAAACATTAGAAAGGGGAGCAATGTTGCCATGGTAACCCCACCTGTCCCTCCCTGCAGACTGGTCAGTCCTCCAAGGGTGGGCACCTGTCCCCATGGCCCACATACACCAGTGGCCAGACCATTTTGCAAAATCGAAAACCCTGTTCAGATGACTACCGGAAGCGAGTAGGGTAAGCCAGGGTCAGTCCCATGATGAGTGGGCTGGCATGGGCCAGGCTTTGGGCCAGGAGACGGCAGGGGCGTGTGTTGCCCTAGACTGAGGGCACAAGGGCCCCGTGGGGGTGCTGGCCACATTATCAGCCACCATCCCCTGCAGGAGCTGCCAGCAGCATCCCTTTCGCACTGCCAAGCCCCGGTACTTAGAGGAGCTGGAAAACTACTTACGCAAGGAGCTCCTCCTGCTGGACCTAGGCACAGATTCCACCCAGGAACTAAGGCTGCAGGTCAGAGCCACAGAAGAAACTTGGGGAAGGTGGGGAAAGGGTGGGAAGAAGCTTCACCTATCAGCCAGGCACAGTGGCTCACGCCTGTAATCCCAGCACTTTGGGAGGCCGAGGCGGGTGGATCACCTGAGGTCAGGAGTTCGAGACCAGCCTGGCCAACACGGCAAAACCCCGTCTCTACTAAAAGTACAAAAATTAGCCAGGCGTGGTGGTGGGCACCGGTAGTCCCAGCTACTCAGGAGGCTGAGGCAGAAGAATCACTTGAGCCCGGGAGGGAGCAGTTGCAGTGAGACGAGATCACACCACTGCACTCCAACCTGGGTAACAAGAGTGAGTCTCCGTCTCAAAAACAAAAAAAGCCTCACCTACAAGGTGAGCACCTCAGACCTTCAGGGGATACCCACCTCTCCCAGCTCTCCTGGGTCTCCTTCCGTGAACGGAAGCATGAAACATCCTATGAAAATGCCAGTGAGGCCGGGCACAGTGGCTCAGGCTCATACCTGTAATCCCAGCACTTTGGGAGGCTGAGGCAGGAGGATCGCTTGAGGTCAGGAGCTCAAGACCAGCCTGGCCAACGTGGTGAAACCCTGCCTCTACTAAAAATACAAAACCTGGAGTGGTGGTGCACACCTGTAGTCCCAACTACTCAGAGGCTTGAACCCAGGAGGTGGAGGTTGCAGTGAGCTGAGATCGTACCAC
>NW_022317915.1:0-1276 GCF_002776525.5 Piliocolobus tephrosceles
GTGGTACGATCTCAGCTCACTGCAACCTCCACCTCCTGGGTTCAAGCCTCTGAGTAGTTGGGACTACAGGTGTGCACCACCACTCCAGGTTTTGTATTTTTAGTAGAGGCAGGGTTTCACCACGTTGGCCAGGCTGGTCTTGAGCTCCTGACCTCAAGCGATCCTCCTGCCTCAGCCTCCCAAAGTGCTGGGATTACAGGTATGAGCCTGAGCCACTGTGCCCGGCCTCACTGGCATTTTCATAGGATGTTTCATGCTTCCGTTCACGGAAGGAGACCCAGGAGAGCTGGGAGAGGTGGGTATCCCCTGAAGGTCTGAGGTGCTCACCTTGTAGGTGAGGCTTTTTTTGTTTTTGAGACGGAGACTCACTCTTGTTACCCAGGTTGGAGTGCAGTGGTGTGATCTCGTCTCACTGCAACTGCTCCCTCCCGGGCTCAAGTGATTCTTCTGCCTCAGCCTCCTGAGTAGCTGGGACTACCGGTGCCCACCACCACGCCTGGCTAATTTTTGTACTTTTAGTAGAGACGGGGTTTTGCCGTGTTGGCCAGGCTGGTCTCGAACTCCTGACCTCAGGTGATCCACCCGCCTCGGCCTCCCAAAGTGCTGGGATTACAGGCGTGAGCCACTGTGCCTGGCTGATAGGTGAAGCTTCTTCCCACCCTTTCCCCACCTTCCCCAAGTTTCTTCTGTGGCTCTGACCTGCAGCCTTAGTTCCTGGGTGGAATCTGTGCCTAGGTCCAGCAGGAGGAGCTCCTTGCGTAAGTAGTTTTCCAGCTCCTCTAAGTACCGGGGCTTGGCAGTGCGAAAGGGATGCTGCTGGCAGCTCCTGCAGGGGATGGTGGCTGATAATGTGGCCAGCACCCCCACGGGGCCCTTGTGCCCTCAGTCTAGGGCAACACACGCCCCTGCCGTCTCCTGGCCCAAAGCCTGGCCCATGCCAGCCCACTCATCATGGGACTGACCCTGGCTTACCCTACTCGCTTCCGGTAGTCATCTGAACAGGGTTTTCGATTTTGCAAAATGGTCTGGCCACTGGTGTATGTGGGCCATGGGGACAGGTGCCCACCCTTGGAGGACTGACCAGTCTGCAGGGAGGGACAGGTGGGGTTACCATGGCAACATTGCTCCCCTTTCTAATGTTTCTCTCCATCCCTCCTCCCCCAGTCCTGACTTTTTTTTTTTTTTTTCTTTTTGAGACAGTCTTGCTCTGTCCCCCAGGCTGGAGTGCAGTGGTACGATCTCAGCTCACTGCAACCTCCACCTCCTGGGTTCAAGC
>NW_022317916.1:0-7398 GCF_002776525.5 Piliocolobus tephrosceles
GACCACCAGAGCGAGCACAAAAGAACCAGCAAGTAGGCAAAGGTCAGAAACAAAACTGCAAGTTTATTTTGGTAACCTAAGGTGTGGGGAAGAAGACTGTCGGCCTCCGGCAAAGAAGGCCGGCAGAGTCCCTCCCCCTCCGTGAAGCTCTCGGAGGGAGTTCCGACAGTCCCGACAGCAGTGGGGAAGCTGGGAAGTCCGCGTGGCTCAATGGCCGAGAGCGGCTTTTCTAGGAGTGGGAGGGCAATAGGCGGGGCACGGGCGTGTCAGGGGCGTTCCGCAGGTGTGACCAGGTAAGTCTTGGTCTCTTCAGATTGACGTCACCTGGCGCATGCCCAGTTGGTTTGCACCTTCCTGGGTCGCCGGCTGCATTTTCGCGCGCGCGGGAAAAGTTGGGAGGGGGGGATGAAGAACCCGGAAGTGCACCATCTTGCCTCCGTTCGTCCAAACAGTCCAACCTTTTATTGATAATAGTGATAAAGGGGCGCCGTGGTCTGTCTGGCTACTTCCTGCTGTTAAGGGGCGTTGTTAAAGTCGGAGCCTATGGTTGGTATTTGGACGCACGGATGAAAAATAAAATAAGGCACAGCATTAGTATAGGAATGAGGAATGGAAGCATTTGTTGGAATATGGGCAAAACCCAGAAGGAAGGCCCCGGCAAGGTTGGGGTATTAAGGTTCTGTATTTCAGCTTTTATTTTATTGAGGGCTTGAATGTTAGTGTCTACTAGGCCAGACTCGTTAACATAATAGCAGCACTCTTCTCCAAGGAAGAGACAAATGCCTTCTTTTTCAGCTGTAAGCAAGTCTAGGGCTCGTCTGTTTGGGCAGCTACTTGGGCTACTGAGGTAGTTCGGCGCTGCGGGGAGGCCAGGCTTTCAGCTGATTCCAACAACTACAGGGAGGAAAACAGTCCGTTGTTGACGAAAGTGGTGTAGTGGCATAGAAAGTTGCTGGAAAAGCTCTGCTACTTCTGCCTGGCTGTATAAAGTTAGACTGGGGACCAAGGACACGGGGACATAGAGGGATCAGTTAATGGCTGTGTGGTTAAGAGTTTTAGAGAGAGACCAGTTGCACCAGAAATAGCCTCCAATGGGGGCTGTTTGGCCTCCATTGGGTGCCTGATTACATCAGGATGAATTTGGGGGTTGAATAACGGAGAGGAAGGATTGGGCTATTTGGATTTTGTTATAGTGGCGCCTGGAGTGTGAGTGAATTGTGGGATGTTTGACCAGTTGTGTTGAAGGCCATAGGCGGGGGGCTGCCACTAGACGGGGGCCTTCTAAAGCCTCACAGAGGAAGCAGTGGGAGAGATTGGTTATATTCACAGTGTAGGTTAAGTTTAGCCTTTGGCGGATAAGTGTGAGCCATGAGAAGGGGTCCCTATTGTGCGGAGAGAAGTTTGACAGCCTTAAGGAAGACAACTGGCAGAACTATGTACTACTGAGTGTGTTCGGCTGTCTTGTGGCCAAGTTTCAGTGATGAAAAAAAACTGCCATACAGTAGGCAGACTAGCAAAGGTCTGAGTGTATGAGTGAGACAGCAATATAAGTATAAAATGAGACTACATTTTCAGTGTAGTTGCAGAGTGTCCCTTGCCACTGAAGATGTTCGATGAAGGTTAGGAGACGGGAGAACCACTGCTCTGGACTATTGTCTGGAGGTAGATATGGGTCTGGGGCTATGTATTTAAAGTCTGATAAGTTTATGGAGAAGATGGTGAGAAAGCGAGCTAGGCGCCAGGGGTCAGGGAGCATGAGATAGTCAAGGAAGTTTTGTAAGTTTGAGGCGAGTGGGGGAAAGTTGAACTGATGTCCACTGATTGTTCTCAGTGGGGGCCCTTTTTAGCTGGGAAATATGAATCCAATGCGTGTGTCCTAGAAGTTTTGCTGCTGTATGTGTAGACAGGAGGACAATGTATGGGCCTTTCCACCTGGGCTGTAAGTCTTTGGCTTGGATATCTTTTATGTATACTTGGTCTCCGGGACTGAGGGAGAGATGTGGGTTGTAGGCGTCTGTTGGAGGAGGGTGTGCTAACTCAGCGTGCTGTCTTAGGAGTTGTCTGAGAAGAGTGAGATATGGGAGGTAGTTCGCCAAAGGGGCTGGCAGGGAAGGTATTTGCTGGAGGGTTAGGGGCCGTCCGTAGACTAATTCGAACGGACTGAGGCCTGTTGGGCTTCGAGGTGCTGCCTGCAGCCGGGTCAGGGCTAAGGGAAGGAGAGTTACCCACGACTGCCGGGTTTCGATTGAGAGTTTGGTGAGCTGTTGTTTGATGAGTCCGTTAGCCTTTTCTACCTTACCAGAAGACTGAGGCCCATAAGGGATGTGGAGTTTCCAGGTGATGTGTAGGAGGGATGTCACCTGTTGGACTACCTTAGAGATGAATGCTGGACCATTGTCAGATTGAAGAGTGACCGGGAGGCCAAACCTAGGAATAATATGCTCAGTGAGTATAGAGGCAACAATGTTAGCGGTTTCTCCTGTGGTAGGATAGGCCTCGATCCACCCTGAAAAGGTGTCCACAAGGGTTAAGAGGTATTTGAATCTTTTATGTTTTGGCATATGTGTGAAATCAATTTGCCAATCTTCACATGGTTGGTGTCCTCTGAGTTGATGGCTGGGATGGGGATTACGCAATGCGCCTTGAGGATTTGCCTTTAGGCAGGTAGAGCACTGCTGGTTGATTGTAAGTAAGTGTTTTTGTAGTATTGGACAGTGGAGGAGGGGATTTAGAAAATTGTATAAGGCTTTGGGTCCTATATGTAAAGAATTACGTATGTCTGTTAGAATGGTATGGAGTTGTGTCTCAGGAATAACTAGTTTGTTATCAATATATATCCAGTCACCTGTAGTTAGTTTGGCTGTTGGATTTTGTAATAGCTTAGCCTTTTCTTCCTGAGTGTAATTAGGGGAATACTGGGGGGAGAGAAAACAGACAGAAGGAGGCTTCGGGGTCGAAAATCCGGCAGCTGACTTGACAGTGACGTCAGCGAAATTGTTGCCAGCTGCTACCGGATTAGATGAAGTTTGGTGCCCTTTACAATGTATAATGGCTACCTTGGAAGGTGCCGACAGTGCATCTAGCAGTTTGAGTATTCGGTTTTTGTTAATAATAGGGGTACCGCTGGTGGTTAAAAACCCTCTCTCTTTCCAGATGACTGAATGGGTGTGTGCGATTAGAAAAGCATATTTAGAATCTGTGTATATGTTTACTGTTTTTCCTTTTGATAGTAGGAGTGCCTTGGTTAGTGCAGTGAGTTCTGCCTGTTGTGATGTGGTCCCTTGTGGTAGGAGTTTTGCCTCTAAAACTGTGGAGAAGGTAACTACTGCATATCCTGCCTGTCTGTTTCCTTGGGGGTTGATAAAGGAGGTGCCATCCAAAAATAGGGTTAGTTGTGCATTCTGAAGGGGCTGGTCATGCAAGTGTAGGTGGCTGGGGGGTTGAGCCTCCAGGACCTCAGGACAAGAATGTTTAGTATGGGGTGGTTTAAGAGAGTCTGGCAGTAAAGTGGCTGGATTTAGAGAGGAGCAAACTTCTAAAGTAATAGTGGGGTCTTCTATGAATAAGAGATGGAAAAGTTGGAGCCGGGATGGAGTTAAGTGGCTAATACTTTTATGAGAGATGAGATCCTGAAGACGGTGTGTGGAGAGGACTGTTAGATTACTGCCTCTAATGAGCTTTTTTGCTTCCTGGGTCAGGCAGGCTGCCGCTGCTAACGCACGCAGACAGGGTTGCCAGCCTTGTACAGTTGGGTCTAGCTGTTTGGATAGATAGGCCACAGGACGGTGGGTGTTACCGACAGGCTGGGCTAAGAGACCAACTGCCACTTTCTGCCTTTCATCTGTAAAGAGTTGGAAGGGACGCTGGAAATCAGGCAGTGAGAGAGTGGGTTGTGAGAGAAGGCAAGCTTTTAAGCGGGTGAAATGAGTCGAGATTAACTTGGGGTTGGACAAAGGCCCATGTGGGGTTTCTTTAACTGCCGCGTATAAAGGTTTGGCTAGGATTCCAAAATTGGGGATCCAATGTCTGAAGAAACCTATTAGACCTAGGAAAGATTGAATTTCTTTTGCATCTTGAGGGGGAAGAAGGTTACGCATTAGGGCCATGCGGTCGGTAGTTAGTGACCGGGTTGTTGGGGTGATTTCAATTCCTAAGTATATGACGGTTTGGCAAGAAATTTGGGCCTTGTGTTTAGATACTCTATAACCTAATGAGCCTAAATGGTTGAGGAGAGTTGCAGTGTCTAGAAGAGAGTCTTGTTTGGTAGGGCTACAGATTAGGAGATCATCTACATACTGCAGAACTTTGCTATTAGTGAGAGGGCAGGAGGCAAGGTCTTTTGCTAAGGCCTGACCAAAGAAATGGGGGCTGTCCCGGAACCCTTGTGGGAGGACTGTCCATGTCAGTTGAGTGGAGGTATGTGTGTCTGGGTCCTCCCATGTGAAAGCAAAAAGGAACTGGCAGTCTGTGTGTAGGGGTATAGTAAAGAAGGCATCCTTAAGGTCTAGCACAGTAAAATAAGTAGAATTGGTGGGGATATGGGACAGAAGGGTGTAAGGGTTGGGAACTACAGGGTGCGTGGGACGGATGGCTTCATTGACTAGCCGAAGATCCTGTACTAACCTATACGTTCCATCTGCCTTTTTAACTGGAAGTATTGGAGTGTTACAAGGGGAATGTGTGCGGACAAGGATATGTTGGCTAAGTAGTCGCGTGATAACTGGCTTTAAACCTTGTAGATGTGTCGGAGAGAGAGAGAATCGGGGGCGGTTTGGGAAACGAGTAGGATCTTTGAGCTTGACAAGAACTGGTGGGTGGTGGGCAGCTATGACCGGGGTGGAAGTGTCCCACACTTGAGAATGTACAGAAATAGGGAAGATGGGGGGTGGGGGCGACATAGGAGGAGCGTGTGCGCCTGCACAAAGCATGAGCAACAGGTCATGAGAGGGTTGAAGGGGAGTGGATGGGTTGGTGGGAATGTATATGGAGGCCTTTAAGGTGCTCAGGATGTCTCGGCCTAGTAAGGGGGTAGGGCATGAGGGTATAATGAGGAACGAGTGCACAAAGTAGTTGTTGGCCAGGCAGCAATTAAGGAGTGGAGTTTTTCGTGGAGTGGATGGCTTTCCATCTACACCTACTACAGAGATATTGGATGGAAGGCTAGGTCCAGAGAAGGACGGCAAAACAGAATAGGTAGCCCCGCTATCTATTAAAAAACTAATTGTCTTACCCGCTACCAGGAGAGTTACCCGCGGCTCAGCGAGGGTGATGCGGTCCCCGAGTCTCGGCACCTCCAGTTGTCGTCGTCCAGATGTAGGAGCTGGAAGGAGCTCCCAGGATCCTGGGAAAGGGGGTCACGTGGAGGCGCGGCACCTGTTCTCAGGGTGGGGCAATCAGACTTCCAGTGTCCTCCCTGCTGGCAAGCAGGGCACGGGGTTGCTGGTGGATGAGGGTTAGGACATTCACTGGCCCAATGTCCTGATGCCTTGCACTTATAGCAAGGCTGCGTTGGGACTCGGGGACCCTGCGGACACCTGTTGGCATAGTGTCCTGCCTTGCCACACTTACAGCAGGCTCCTTTCATGGCCTTGGAGTCTGTGGGGTGTGTGCTCTCTGGTCTGGGGTTACGACTGGGCTGTAAAGCCGCTGCTAGGAGCTGGGCCTTCTGTTTGAGGCGCGCCTGTCGCACTGCCTCAGCCGTCTCCTCTCTGGAGTTATAGACCTTAAAGGCTAATTTAACCAGGTCTTGTATTGGTGCCTGAGAACCATCCTCTACCTTTTGAAGTTTTTTACGAATGTCAGGAGCTGATTGAGAAATGAAATAAGAGGCCAAAATGGTGGCCCCTGTGGGGGAGGCCGGATCTAACCGGGTGTATTGGGTTAGAACCTCAGTCAGCCTATTTAAGAATGCAGCTGGATTTTCTTCTGGATTTTGAATAATTTCTTTTAATTTGTTAAAATTTACAGTTTTGTTTGAGGCTGCTTGCATACCAGCCAACAAACACTGGACCATTAGGTCTCGCCTATGGCGCCCAGGCTGGTTTGCATGGTAGTTCCAGTCTGGGTCTGCCGAGGGGACTGCTTGCTCCCCTAGTGGGATGGTGGCGTCAGTTAAATGTAGTTGGTTGGCATGCTGCCTGGCGGCCGCTAGGATATGCTCTTGCTCCTCAGGGTTTAGGGTGGAGGTTAGGATAACCTGGAGGTCACGCCAAGTTAAGTCATAGGCCTGACAAAGGTATCTAAATTCCTTTATGTAGATGGTGGGATTAGCTGAGAAATCCCCTAAACACTTCTCAATTTTGGAAAGATCGGCCAATGAAAAAGGGACATGTACTCTGACTACCCCCTCCACCCCAGCCACCTCTCGCAAAGGCGCTAACACTGTAGGAGGGTGTGGGGCAGGAGTGGAGGCATCAGCAGGGCACTTAGAGCGGGTGTGTGCAGAGACAGGAGACTCAAGACAGCCAGTTGGGGGCCCCGGAGGACGCATGGGACTGAGTGGATTACTAGTGGGTAAGGAAGAGGAAGGAGGAGTCTGGACGGAGGGAGGAGTAGTAGTATAGGGTGGAAGTGAGGGAAACCCTAGATCCTCTGGCCGAACAGAAAGGAATGAAGACTCCTCTTTTTCGGGTTCCTGTGAGCCGGCATCCTTGGCTAGCATAACTTGGGCCAAAGAGCACCGCCTATACAGGGACGAGAGCGTAAGGCCCAAAAGCCTTGTATGTAAGTAATTTTGGACCACTTGCCTAGCTGCTGGCAGAAATTGCTGAGGTTGGTCAGAACATTGCGGTCTAGGGTGCCCTCTGGTGGCCACTGAGACTGATTGTCTAGTTTGTATCGGGGCCACGCCACAGTGGAAAGGAAAATTAACCACTTCCTCCTAAGGTCTTGTTCAAGCTGTAAGGTTTTTAAATTGGCTAGGAGGCACCCTAAGGGGGTGCTCTTTGGAAATTTGGACTGGGGGTTTCCCATTTGTTTCCTCTTTACCGACACACAATGGACACAATGGAAATGGAAGTGGATCTCTGCCTGGCTTCAAAGCGTCCTTTGGAACCAGCAGAGACAGACTGGAGGCTCTTGAAGCCAAAGTGGAGATTACCTTCAGGCGGACGTCTCCATCCTGAACGGGTCTCCTGAGCCACTTGGTGGCTCAAAATGGACCTCGGACCTGTGCAGGATTTTGGCCGAGGGAGGTAAAGAGGAGACAAAGGCACTTACCCCAGAGAGGCCGTGAGAGTGAGCAAAGCGTGTCTCAGGTCCTGGTCCGTCCGCGGCGTGGAACGAGGAGGAGGAGGCTCCCCGGACCCTGGGGGCCCTAAGGAGGGGTCTCCTCCCGGGTTTCGGCACTACCTGACTTGTTTTTCTAAGACCACCAGAGCGAGCACAAAAGAACCAGCA
>NW_022317917.1:0-7398 GCF_002776525.5 Piliocolobus tephrosceles
TGCTGGTTCTTTTGTGCTCGCTCTGGTGGTCTTAGAAAAACAAGTCAGGTAGTGCCGAAACCCGGGAGGAGACCCCTCCTTAGGGCCCCCAGGGTCCGGGGAGCCTCCTCCTCCTCGTTCCACGCCGCGGACGGACCAGGACCTGAGACACGCTTTGCTCACTCTCACGGCCTCTCTGGGGTAAGTGCCTTTGTCTCCTCTTTACCTCCCTCGGCCAAAATCCTGCACAGGTCCGAGGTCCATTTTGAGCCACCAAGTGGCTCAGGAGACCCGTTCAGGATGGAGACGTCCGCCTGAAGGTAATCTCCACTTTGGCTTCAAGAGCCTCCAGTCTGTCTCTGCTGGTTCCAAAGGACGCTTTGAAGCCAGGCAGAGATCCACTTCCATTTCCATTGTGTCCATTGTGTGTCGGTAAAGAGGAAACAAATGGGAAACCCCCAGTCCAAATTTCCAAAGAGCACCCCCTTAGGGTGCCTCCTAGCCAATTTAAAAACCTTACAGCTTGAACAAGACCTTAGGAGGAAGTGGTTAATTTTCCTTTCCACTGTGGCGTGGCCCCGATACAAACTAGACAATCAGTCTCAGTGGCCACCAGAGGGCACCCTAGACCGCAATGTTCTGACCAACCTCAGCAATTTCTGCCAGCAGCTAGGCAAGTGGTCCAAAATTACTTACATACAAGGCTTTTGGGCCTTACGCTCTCGTCCCTGTATAGGCGGTGCTCTTTGGCCCAAGTTATGCTAGCCAAGGATGCCGGCTCACAGGAACCCGAAAAAGAGGAGTCTTCATTCCTTTCTGTTCGGCCAGAGGATCTAGGGTTTCCCTCACTTCCACCCTATACTACTACTCCTCCCTCCGTCCAGACTCCTCCTTCCTCTTCCTTACCCACTAGTAATCCACTCAGTCCCATGCGTCCTCCGGGGCCCCCAACTGGCTGTCTTGAGTCTCCTGTCTCTGCACACACCCGCTCTAAGTGCCCTGCTGATGCCTCCACTCCTGCCCCACACCCTCCTACAGTGTTAGCGCCTTTGCGAGAGGTGGCTGGGGTGGAGGGGGTAGTCAGAGTACATGTCCCTTTTTCATTGGCCGATCTTTCCAAAATTGAGAAGTGTTTAGGGGATTTCTCAGCTAATCCCACCATCTACATAAAGGAATTTAGATACCTTTGTCAGGCCTATGACTTAACTTGGCGTGACCTCCAGGTTATCCTAACCTCCACCCTAAACCCTGAGGAGCAAGAGCATATCCTAGCGGCCGCCAGGCAGCATGCCAACCAACTACATTTAACTGACGCCACCATCCCACTAGGGGAGCAAGCAGTCCCCTCGGCAGACCCAGACTGGAACTACCATGCAAACCAGCCTGGGCGCCATAGGCGAGACCTAATGGTCCAGTGTTTGTTGGCTGGTATGCAAGCAGCCTCAAACAAAACTGTAAATTTTAACAAATTAAAAGAAATTATTCAAAATCCAGAAGAAAATCCAGCTGCATTCTTAAATAGGCTGACTGAGGTTCTAACCCAATACACCCGGTTAGATCCGGCCTCCCCCACAGGGGCCACCATTTTGGCCTCTTATTTCATTTCTCAATCAGCTCCTGACATTCGTAAAAAACTTCAAAAGGTAGAGGATGGTTCTCAGGCACCAATACAAGACCTGGTTAAATTAGCCTTTAAGGTCTATAACTCCAGAGAGGAGACGGCTGAGGCAGTGCGACAGGCGCGCCTCAAACAGAAGGCCCAGCTCCTAGCAGCGGCTTTACAGCCCAGTCGTAACCCCAGACCAGAGAGCACACACCCCACAGACTCCAAGGCCATGAAAGGAGCCTGCTGTAAGTGTGGCAAGGCAGGACACTATGCCAACAGGTGTCCGCAGGGTCCCCGAGTCCCAACGCAGCCTTGCTATAAGTGCAAGGCATCAGGACATTGGGCCAGTGAATGTCCTAACCCTCATCCACCAGCAACCCCGTGCCCTGCTTGCCAGCAGGGAGGACACTGGAAGTCTGATTGCCCCACCCTGAGAACAGGTGCCGCGCCTCCACGTGACCCCCTTTCCCAGGATCCTGGGAGCTCCTTCCAGCTCCTACATCTGGACGACGACAACTGGAGGTGCCGAGACTCGGGGACCGCATCACCCTCGCTGAGCCGCGGGTAACTCTCCTGGTAGCGGGTAAGACAATTAGTTTTTTAATAGATAGCGGGGCTACCTATTCTGTTTTGCCGTCCTTCTCTGGACCTAGCCTTCCATCCAATATCTCTGTAGTAGGTGTAGATGGAAAGCCATCCACTCCACGAAAAACTCCACTCCTTAATTGCTGCCTGGCCAACAACTACTTTGTGCACTCGTTCCTCATTATACCCTCATGCCCTACCCCCTTACTAGGCCGAGACATCCTGAGCACCTTAAAGGCCTCCATATACATTCCCACCAACCCATCCACTCCCCTTCAACCCTCTCATGACCTGTTGCTCATGCTTTGTGCAGGCGCACACGCTCCTCCTATGTCGCCCCCACCCCCCATCTTCCCTATTTCTGTACATTCTCAAGTGTGGGACACTTCCACCCCGGTCATAGCTGCCCACCACCCACCAGTTCTTGTCAAGCTCAAAGATCCTACTCGTTTCCCAAACCGCCCCCGATTCTCTCTCTCTCCGACACATCTACAAGGTTTAAAGCCAGTTATCACGCGACTACTTAGCCAACATATCCTTGTCCGCACACATTCCCCTTGTAACACTCCAATACTTCCAGTTAAAAAGGCAGATGGAACGTATAGGTTAGTACAGGATCTTCGGCTAGTCAATGAAGCCATCCGTCCCACGCACCCTGTAGTTCCCAACCCTTACACCCTTCTGTCCCATATCCCCACCAATTCTACTTATTTTACTGTGCTAGACCTTAAGGATGCCTTCTTTACTATACCCCTACACACAGACTGCCAGTTCCTTTTTGCTTTCACATGGGAGGACCCAGACACACATACCTCCACTCAACTGACATGGACAGTCCTCCCACAAGGGTTCCGGGACAGCCCCCATTTCTTTGGTCAGGCCTTAGCAAAAGACCTTGCCTCCTGCCCTCTCACTAATAGCAAAGTTCTGCAGTATGTAGATGATCTCCTAATCTGTAGCCCTACCAAACAAGACTCTCTTCTAGACACTGCAACTCTCCTCAACCATTTAGGCTCATTAGGTTATAGAGTATCTAAACACAAGGCCCAAATTTCTTGCCAAACCGTCATATACTTAGGAATTGAAATCACCCCAACAACCCGGTCACTAACTACCGACCGCATGGCCCTAATGCGTAACCTTCTTCCCCCTCAAGATGCAAAAGAAATTCAATCTTTCCTAGGTCTAATAGGTTTCTTCAGACATTGGATCCCCAATTTTGGAATCCTAGCCAAACCTTTATACGCGGCAGTTAAAGAAACCCCACATGGGCCTTTGTCCAACCCCAAGTTAATCTCGACTCATTTCACCCGCTTAAAAGCTTGCCTTCTCTCACAACCCACTCTCTCACTGCCTGATTTCCAGCGTCCCTTCCAACTCTTTACAGATGAAAGGCAGAAAGTGGCAGTTGGTCTCTTAGCCCAGCCTGTCGGTAACACCCACCGTCCTGTGGCCTATCTATCCAAACAGCTAGACCCAACTGTACAAGGCTGGCAACCCTGTCTGCGTGCGTTAGCAGCGGCAGCCTGCCTGACCCAGGAAGCAAAAAAGCTCATTAGAGGCAGTAATCTAACAGTCCTCTCCACACACCGTCTTCAGGATCTCATCTCTCATAAAAGTATTAGCCACTTAACTCCATCCCGGCTCCAACTTTTCCATCTCTTATTCATAGAAGACCCCACTATTACTTTAGAAGTTTGCTCCTCTCTAAATCCAGCCACTTTACTGCCAGACTCTCTTAAACCACCCCATACTAAACATTCTTGTCCTGAGGTCCTGGAGGCTCAACCCCCCAGCCACCTACACTTGCATGACCAGCCCCTTCAGAATGCACAACTAACCCTATTTTTGGATGGCACCTCCTTTATCAACCCCCAAGGAAACAGACAGGCAGGATATGCAGTAGTTACCTTCTCCACAGTTTTAGAGGCAAAACTCCTACCACAAGGGACCACATCACAACAGGCAGAACTCACTGCACTAACCAAGGCACTCCTACTATCAAAAGGAAAAACAGTAAACATATACACAGATTCTAAATATGCTTTTCTAATCGCACACACCCATTCAGTCATCTGGAAAGAGAGAGGGTTTTTAACCACCAGCGGTACCCCTATTATTAACAAAAACCGAATACTCAAACTGCTAGATGCACTGTCGGCACCTTCCAAGGTAGCCATTATACATTGTAAAGGGCACCAAACTTCATCTAATCCGGTAGCAGCTGGCAACAATTTCGCTGACGTCACTGTCAAGTCAGCTGCCGGATTTTCGACCCCGAAGCCTCCTTCTGTCTGTTTTCTCTCCCCCCAGTATTCCCCTAATTACACTCAGGAAGAAAAGGCTAAGCTATTACAAAATCCAACAGCCAAACTAACTACAGGTGACTGGATATATATTGATAACAAACTAGTTATTCCTGAGACACAACTCCATACCATTCTAACAGACATACGTAATTCTTTACATATAGGACCCAAAGCCTTATACAATTTTCTAAATCCCCTCCTCCACTGTCCAATACTACAAAAACACTTACTTACAATCAACCAGCAGTGCTCTACCTGCCTAAAGGCAAATCCTCAAGGCGCATTGCGTAATCCCCATCCCAGCCATCAACTCAGAGGACACCAACCATGTGAAGATTGGCAAATTGATTTCACACATATGCCAAAACATAAAAGATTCAAATACCTCTTAACCCTTGTGGACACCTTTTCAGGGTGGATCGAGGCCTATCCTACCACAGGAGAAACCGCTAACATTGTTGCCTCTATACTCACTGAGCATATTATTCCTAGGTTTGGCCTCCCGGTCACTCTTCAATCTGACAATGGTCCAGCATTCATCTCTAAGGTAGTCCAACAGGTGACATCCCTCCTACACATCACCTGGAAACTCCACATCCCTTATGGGCCTCAGTCTTCTGGTAAGGTAGAAAAGGCTAACGGACTCATCAAACAACAGCTCACCAAACTCTCAATCGAAACCCGGCAGTCGTGGGTAACTCTCCTTCCCTTAGCCCTGACCCGGCTGCAGGCAGCACCTCGAAGCCCAACAGGCCTCAGTCCGTTCGAATTAGTCTACGGACGGCCCCTAACCCTCCAGCAAATACCTTCCCTGCCAGCCCCTTTGGCGAACTACCTCCCATATCTCACTCTTCTCAGACAACTCCTAAGACAGCACGCTGAGTTAGCACACCCTCCTCCAACAGACGCCTACAACCCACATCTCTCCCTCAGTCCCGGAGACCAAGTATACATAAAAGATATCCAAGCCAAAGACTTACAGCCCAGGTGGAAAGGCCCATACATTGTCCTCCTGTCTACACATACAGCAGCAAAACTTCTAGGACACACGCATTGGATTCATATTTCCCAGCTAAAAAGGGCCCCCACTGAGAACAATCAGTGGACATCAGTTCAACTTTCCCCCACTCGCCTCAAACTTACAAAACTTCCTTGACTATCTCATGCTCCCTGACCCCTGGCGCCTAGCTCGCTTTCTCACCATCTTCTCCATAAACTTATCAGACTTTAAATACATAGCCCCAGACCCATATCTACCTCCAGACAATAGTCCAGAGCAGTGGTTCTCCCGTCTCCTAACCTTCATCGAACATCTTCAGTGGCAAGGGACACTCTGCAACTACACTGAAAATGTAGTCTCATTTTATACTTATATTGCTGTCTCACTCATACACTCAGACCTTTGCTAGTCTGCCTACTGTATGGCAGTTTTTTTTCATCACTGAAACTTGGCCACAAGACAGCCGAACACACTCAGTAGTACATAGTTCTGCCAGTTGTCTTCCTTAAGGCTGTCAAACTTCTCTCCGCACAATAGGGACCCCTTCTCATGGCTCACACTTATCCGCCAAAGGCTAAACTTAACCTACACTGTGAATATAACCAATCTCTCCCACTGCTTCCTCTGTGAGGCTTTAGAAGGCCCCCGTCTAGTGGCAGCCCCCCGCCTATGGCCTTCAACACAACTGGTCAAACATCCCACAATTCACTCACACTCCAGGCGCCACTATAACAAAATCCAAATAGCCCAATCCTTCCTCTCCGTTATTCAACCCCCAAATTCATCCTGATGTAATCAGGCACCCAATGGAGGCCAAACAGCCCCCATTGGAGGCTATTTCTGGTGCAACTGGTCTCTCTCTAAAACTCTTAACCACACAGCCATTAACTGATCCCTCTATGTCCCCGTGTCCTTGGTCCCCAGTCTAACTTTATACAGCCAGGCAGAAGTAGCAGAGCTTTTCCAGCAACTTTCTATGCCACTACACCACTTTCGTCAACAACGGACTGTTTTCCTCCCTGTAGTTGTTGGAATCAGCTGAAAGCCTGGCCTCCCCGCAGCGCCGAACTACCTCAGTAGCCCAAGTAGCTGCCCAAACAGACGAGCCCTAGACTTGCTTACAGCTGAAAAAGAAGGCATTTGTCTCTTCCTTGGAGAAGAGTGCTGCTATTATGTTAACGAGTCTGGCCTAGTAGACACTAACATTCAAGCCCTCAATAAAATAAAAGCTGAAATACAGAACCTTAATACCCCAACCTTGCCGGGGCCTTCCTTCTGGGTTTTGCCCATATTCCAACAAATGCTTCCATTCCTCATTCCTATACTAATGCTGTGCCTTATTTTATTTTTCATCCGTGCGTCCAAATACCAACCATAGGCTCCGACTTTAACAACGCCCCTTAACAGCAGGAAGTAGCCAGACAGACCACGGCGCCCCTTTATCACTATTATCAATAAAAGGTTGGACTGTTTGGACGAACGGAGGCAAGATGGTGCACTTCCGGGTTCTTCATCCCCCCCTCCCAACTTTTCCCGCGCGCGCGAAAATGCAGCCGGCGACCCAGGAAGGTGCAAACCAACTGGGCATGCGCCAGGTGACGTCAATCTGAAGAGACCAAGACTTACCTGGTCACACCTGCGGAACGCCCCTGACACGCCCGTGCCCCGCCTATTGCCCTCCCACTCCTAGAAAAGCCGCTCTCGGCCATTGAGCCACGCGGACTTCCCAGCTTCCCCACTGCTGTCGGGACTGTCGGAACTCCCTCCGAGAGCTTCACGGAGGGGGAGGGACTCTGCCGGCCTTCTTTGCCGGAGGCCGACAGTCTTCTTCCCCACACCTTAGGTTACCAAAATAAACTTGCAGTTTTGTTTCTGACCTTTGCCTACTTGCTGGTTCTTTTGTGCTCGCTCTGGTGGTC
>NW_022317918.1:0-1870 GCF_002776525.5 Piliocolobus tephrosceles
ACTAAGCTATTCTTTTCCCCACTGCCTGTTCTCCTTATTTTTTCATTTGGATCCTGGGATACCAAAAAAGTGAAGGTGCTCACTGAAATAGAGGAATCAAAGTTTGCCACAACACAAGAAGCCGAGTGAAACTGCTGAGTTGCTAGCTAGTGCAGAATCCTGGAAAATGAGACGTTCCTCAAACTTACATCCAATTACCACAAAAGTTTATAGCTGGAGATATACAGTATAGTTGTCCACTCTAGCCCCAATATCTACTTGATAAGGGAAGTAAAACCAAGAAATATTAAGTAACTCACCCAACGCTCCTAAGGTGGCATTACCTAGCATTTCATAGCACCAAAAGGGAAGATACAATTACATGTTGCTGAATTACATAAATTACCAGATAAATACATTAAATTCATCAAATAAATTAAAGGTGTGACTTTGGCAAAGCACTTTAATGGCTCAGAGGCTGGTGGGAGGCCTCATCTGCTTTTCCTTTGAAAGAAAATCTCTAGACGTTTGTCTATCTTTAGAACACAATGTATAGAACTCAGCCTTCTACTATAGAGTCAAATGCTAAATTTTTGGCTGAGGAGTTATGGTACTTACATGATAAAATCATACATGTCAAAACCTACCATATTTTATGAAACAACATCATGTAAAAGTCTGATTCAACAGAAACACTGGAGAGTGATGATTTTTTTTAAATATGTGAAAGTATATATATTTGTTTCCAAAATTATTTAAAGTGGCCATGATGGAATTATAAGTTTAAACCGTTTGAGTCAAATAGATGAACCTGCATGCATGAAGCACATTAAACAGACTTCTTTGGCTGGTAACATTTGTTGCAACTCTCAAGGTCAGACACATTTTCATGTCTCTTCTCAGTCACTGCTTCCCTCCCATGGTATTACCATTTTATCATTTAAATAAATGCAATTCATATTTAAATGAATATAGAAAAAAGAATCTAGACATTATTTCTTTAGCAATTTCCCTTATGCTTATCTAGTTCAGAAGGTCACATGGTATATGGTCAAAGAATTTTCCCAGCCCATATGCCACTTGGAAGACTCATAGTAAGACTTAGGTTGATGAATGATCAAAGATCATGAGAATGTTTTCCAGAACTGTCATTTAGATAGCAGCACTAATCTACTTTGACACATAATTACACATTTAGATAACCCCACTGTAACTACACACATGAGATTTTCTTGAGTAGAAAACCAGAATGAATCAGATAACTTATAAAAAGAGAAGCAGCAAGGGAACCTCTTTCTTTCTATAGTTGAACTTTCTTTCTTCAAAGCCGGAAACTCTACCTGCAACATGCCTACCTCATTCTTAAGCCTTTGCATATCTTGCTGTAAGTCTTCTTCTAGATATGCTTTTGATGTTCTGTCACTATGTGGTAGAGAATAACTCACATTTTCTAATTCGGGTTTCATGCTTTTATTGATATTAGCAGTGGGACTGTCACATGTGGGTCCCTGAAACACACTTGCCAGTCATCTTCTAAGCTTTAGCAGAGCTTCTAAGTTCCATATGGCTTGTGGAACAAGCGCTGTATTGGATTTTGGTTTTTGTAAGTGTCTGTAACAGCAGAAATACTGTGGCCTTCTATCCATATTACATGCTTCAATTCTTTGGAGTGAGCAAACCACAAATCAAAAAGACTTTTTGGATTTCTAGACTGAGGCCAATGTCTAATGTCTAATTTCCAATCTGTGGTATTTTGGGTTACATTTTCTTGTCATTTGCATATCAAACTCTTGGTCTTCTTTCATTTCAGCCATAACTACTGGGTTCCTTAATTTTTCAATTTATGTATCATTACAACAATTCTCTTTCTTCTTCATCTCTGTGAGAAACA
>NW_022317919.1:0-1870 GCF_002776525.5 Piliocolobus tephrosceles
TGTTTCTCACAGAGATGAAGAAGAAAGAGAATTGTTGTAATGATACATAAATTGAAAAATTAAGGAACCCAGTAGTTATGGCTGAAATGAAAGAAGACCAAGAGTTTGATATGCAAATGACAAGAAAATGTAACCCAAAATACCACAGATTGGAAATTAGACATTAGACATTGGCCTCAGTCTAGAAATCCAAAAAGTCTTTTTGATTTGTGGTTTGCTCACTCCAAAGAATTGAAGCATGTAATATGGATAGAAGGCCACAGTATTTCTGCTGTTACAGACACTTACAAAAACCAAAATCCAATACAGCGCTTGTTCCACAAGCCATATGGAACTTAGAAGCTCTGCTAAAGCTTAGAAGATGACTGGCAAGTGTGTTTCAGGGACCCACATGTGACAGTCCCACTGCTAATATCAATAAAAGCATGAAACCCGAATTAGAAAATGTGAGTTATTCTCTACCACATAGTGACAGAACATCAAAAGCATATCTAGAAGAAGACTTACAGCAAGATATGCAAAGGCTTAAGAATGAGGTAGGCATGTTGCAGGTAGAGTTTCCGGCTTTGAAGAAAGAAAGTTCAACTATAGAAAGAAAGAGGTTCCCTTGCTGCTTCTCTTTTTATAAGTTATCTGATTCATTCTGGTTTTCTACTCAAGAAAATCTCATGTGTGTAGTTACAGTGGGGTTATCTAAATGTGTAATTATGTGTCAAAGTAGATTAGTGCTGCTATCTAAATGACAGTTCTGGAAAACATTCTCATGATCTTTGATCATTCATCAACCTAAGTCTTACTATGAGTCTTCCAAGTGGCATATGGGCTGGGAAAATTCTTTGACCATATACCATGTGACCTTCTGAACTAGATAAGCATAAGGGAAATTGCTAAAGAAATAATGTCTAGATTCTTTTTTCTATATTCATTTAAATATGAATTGCATTTATTTAAATGATAAAATGGTAATACCATGGGAGGGAAGCAGTGACTGAGAAGAGACATGAAAATGTGTCTGACCTTGAGAGTTGCAACAAATGTTACCAGCCAAAGAAGTCTGTTTAATGTGCTTCATGCATGCAGGTTCATCTATTTGACTCAAACGGTTTAAACTTATAATTCCATCATGGCCACTTTAAATAATTTTGGAAACAAATATATATACTTTCACATATTTAAAAAAAATCATCACTCTCCAGTGTTTCTGTTGAATCAGACTTTTACATGATGTTGTTTCATAAAATATGGTAGGTTTTGACATGTATGATTTTATCATGTAAGTACCATAACTCCTCAGCCAAAAATTTAGCATTTGACTCTATAGTAGAAGGCTGAGTTCTATACATTGTGTTCTAAAGATAGACAAACGTCTAGAGATTTTCTTTCAAAGGAAAAGCAGATGAGGCCTCCCACCAGCCTCTGAGCCATTAAAGTGCTTTGCCAAAGTCACACCTTTAATTTATTTGATGAATTTAATGTATTTATCTGGTAATTTATGTAATTCAGCAACATGTAATTGTATCTTCCCTTTTGGTGCTATGAAATGCTAGGTAATGCCACCTTAGGAGCGTTGGGTGAGTTACTTAATATTTCTTGGTTTTACTTCCCTTATCAAGTAGATATTGGGGCTAGAGTGGACAACTATACTGTATATCTCCAGCTATAAACTTTTGTGGTAATTGGATGTAAGTTTGAGGAACGTCTCATTTTCCAGGATTCTGCACTAGCTAGCAACTCAGCAGTTTCACTCGGCTTCTTGTGTTGTGGCAAACTTTGATTCCTCTATTTCAGTGAGCACCTTCACTTTTTTGGTATCCCAGGATCCAAATGAAAAAATAAGGAGAACAGGCAGTGGGGAAAAGAATAGCTTAGT
>NW_022317920.1:0-1321 GCF_002776525.5 Piliocolobus tephrosceles
CTATAGAGTCAAATGCTAAATTTTTGGCTGAGGAGTTATGGTACTTATATGATAAAATCATACATGTCAAAACCTACCATATTTTATGAAACAACATCATGTAAAAGTCTGATTCAACAGAAACACTGGAGAGTGATGATTTTTTTTAAATATGTGAAAGTATATATATTTGTTTCCAAAATTATTTAAAGTGGCCATGATGGAATTATAAGTTTAAACCGTTTGAGTCAAATAGATGAACCTGCATGCATGAAGCACATTAAACAGACTTCTTTGGCTGGTAACATTTGTTGCAACTCTAAAGGTCAGACACATTTTCATGTCTCTTCTTAGTCACTGCTTCCCTCCCATTGTATTACCATTTTATCATTTAAATAAATGTAATTCATATTTAAATGAATATAGAAAAAAGAATCTAGACATTATTTCTTTAGCAATTTCCCTTATGCTTATCTAGTTCAGAAGGCCACATGGTATATGGTTAAAGAATTTTCCCAGCCCATATGCCACTTGGAAGACTCATAATGAGACTTAGGTTGATGAATGATCAAAGATTATGAGAATGTTATCCAGAACTGTCATTTAGATAGCAGCACTAATCTACTTTGACACATAACTACACATTTAGATAACCCCACTGTAACTACACACATGAGATTTTCTTGAGTAGAGAACCAGAAAGAATCAGATAACTTATAATAAGAGAAGCAGCAAGGGAACCTCTTTCTTTTTATAGCTGAACTTCTTTTCTTCAAAGCCAGGACCTCTACTTGTAACAAGCCCACCTCATTCTTAAGCCTTTGCATATCTTGCTGTAAGTCTTCTTCTAGATATGCTTTTGATGTTTTGTCACTATGTGGTGGAGAATAACTCACATTTTCTAATTCGGGTTTCATGCTTTTATAGATATTAGCAGTGGGACTGTCACATGTGGGTCCCTGAAACACACTTGCCAGTCATCTTCTAAGCTTTAGAAGAGCTTCTAAGTTCCATATGGCTTATGGAACAAGCGCTGTATCGGTTTTTGGTTTTTGTAAGTGTCTGTAACAGCAGAAATACTGTGGCCTTCTATCCGTATTACATGCTTCAATTCTTTGGAGTGAGCAAACCACAAATCAAAAAGACTTTTTGGATTTCTAGACTGAGGCCAATGTCTAATGTCTAATTTCCAATCTGTGGTATTTTGGGTTATATTTTCTTGTCATTTGCATATCAAACTCTTGGTCTTCTTTCATTTCAGCCATAACTACTGGGTTCCTTAATTTTTCAATTTCTGTATCATTACAACAATTCTCTTTCTTCTTCATCTCTGTGAGAAACA
>NW_022317921.1:0-1256 GCF_002776525.5 Piliocolobus tephrosceles
CCAGAAGGAAGCTTTCGGTGAAACTCCTCTGTGTCGTCTTAATTCCTCTCACTCAGATAAACCTCTCTTTTCATTGAGCAGTATCATAACACTCTTTTTCTTTAGTCTGTGAAAGGGATATTCAGGAGCGCTTTGAGGCTTATAGTGAGAGAGGAAACGTCTTCAGATAGACATTGGAGAGCTTTCTGAAGAGCTCCTTTGTGACGGGTGCATTCCACTCACAGAAATAATCCTTTCTTCCCATAGAGGATTCCGGAATCCCTTTTGGAGAAAAAACTACCAAGAGACATTCGGGAGTATAGGGACAGATATGGTGAAAAAGGAAATGTCCTCAATAAAAGCTGGAAACATTTCTGTGAAACTGCTGTGTGCGACATATATTGATTCATCTCGCATACTTAAAACTTTTCTTATATTACGCACTTTGGAACCTCTGTCATGCACGGATCCGTGAAGGGACATTCGGGAGCACATTCAGGTGTACAGTGAAAGAGGAGATGTCTTCAGATAAAAACTGTATGGAAGCTTTCTGAGAAACTACTTTGTGATGTATGCATTCCACTCAGGGAGTTATACCTTCATTCTCACAAGGCAGTGTTTGAACACTGTTCCTGTGAAACCGAAAAGGTGATATTTCAGACTGCCTTGAGGGCTATTGTGAATAGTGAAATATACTGAAATAAAATCGAGGAAGAAGCGTTCCAATAATCTGCTCTGTGATATGTGCATTCGCTTCACAGGTTTAATGCTTACTCTATGTTGCCCAGTTTCGAAACTCTGTCTTTGAAGAATCTGTGAAGGGATATTTAGTGACGCCCAGAGGCTTGTGGTGAGCAAGGAAATGTCTTCCGATGAAATCTGAAGAGAAACTTTCGGCACAACTGCTTTGCAATGTGTGTATTCCTCTCATAGACTTAAATCTTTCTTTGGATTGAAAAGATTGAAATCACTGTTTTTATGGAATTTGAGGAAGGACATTTGGGAACAATCCTTAGAATATGGAGAAAGAAATATCTCCAGGTAAAATCCAGAAGGAATCTTTCCGTGAAACTGTTCTGTTTCATCGTAATTCCTCTCACTCATTTAAGCCCCTCTTTTCATTGAGCAGTTTTCCAACCCTGTATATGTTTAGCATGTGATGAGATATTCGGGATTACATTGAGGCTTATGGTGAAAAAGGAAATATGTTCAGACCGAAATTGGTGAGAAGCTTTTTGAGGGACTGCTTTGTGACGAATACATTCCACTAAGACTTT
>NW_022317922.1:0-1321 GCF_002776525.5 Piliocolobus tephrosceles
TGTTTCTCACAGAGATGAAGAAGAAAGAGAATTGTTGTAATGATACAGAAATTGAAAAATTAAGGAACCCAGTAGTTATGGCTGAAATGAAAGAAGACCAAGAGTTTGATATGCAAATGACAAGAAAATATAACCCAAAATACCACAGATTGGAAATTAGACATTAGACATTGGCCTCAGTCTAGAAATCCAAAAAGTCTTTTTGATTTGTGGTTTGCTCACTCCAAAGAATTGAAGCATGTAATACGGATAGAAGGCCACAGTATTTCTGCTGTTACAGACACTTACAAAAACCAAAAACCGATACAGCGCTTGTTCCATAAGCCATATGGAACTTAGAAGCTCTTCTAAAGCTTAGAAGATGACTGGCAAGTGTGTTTCAGGGACCCACATGTGACAGTCCCACTGCTAATATCTATAAAAGCATGAAACCCGAATTAGAAAATGTGAGTTATTCTCCACCACATAGTGACAAAACATCAAAAGCATATCTAGAAGAAGACTTACAGCAAGATATGCAAAGGCTTAAGAATGAGGTGGGCTTGTTACAAGTAGAGGTCCTGGCTTTGAAGAAAAGAAGTTCAGCTATAAAAAGAAAGAGGTTCCCTTGCTGCTTCTCTTATTATAAGTTATCTGATTCTTTCTGGTTCTCTACTCAAGAAAATCTCATGTGTGTAGTTACAGTGGGGTTATCTAAATGTGTAGTTATGTGTCAAAGTAGATTAGTGCTGCTATCTAAATGACAGTTCTGGATAACATTCTCATAATCTTTGATCATTCATCAACCTAAGTCTCATTATGAGTCTTCCAAGTGGCATATGGGCTGGGAAAATTCTTTAACCATATACCATGTGGCCTTCTGAACTAGATAAGCATAAGGGAAATTGCTAAAGAAATAATGTCTAGATTCTTTTTTCTATATTCATTTAAATATGAATTACATTTATTTAAATGATAAAATGGTAATACAATGGGAGGGAAGCAGTGACTAAGAAGAGACATGAAAATGTGTCTGACCTTTAGAGTTGCAACAAATGTTACCAGCCAAAGAAGTCTGTTTAATGTGCTTCATGCATGCAGGTTCATCTATTTGACTCAAACGGTTTAAACTTATAATTCCATCATGGCCACTTTAAATAATTTTGGAAACAAATATATATACTTTCACATATTTAAAAAAAATCATCACTCTCCAGTGTTTCTGTTGAATCAGACTTTTACATGATGTTGTTTCATAAAATATGGTAGGTTTTGACATGTATGATTTTATCATATAAGTACCATAACTCCTCAGCCAAAAATTTAGCATTTGACTCTATAG
>NW_022317923.1:0-2995 GCF_002776525.5 Piliocolobus tephrosceles
ACTAGTGACCCAATAGGAGAGTTCTGCACAAGGTAAGGCATAAAAAAGCTAAAGAGGAAAAACAATTAGGAAAGAAACAGTTCAAACACAAATTATGCCATTTATCCTCAGCATTAAAATAAGCTGTTTCCATAGGGAAAACAATGCAAAACAAAACAAATTACTTGCTTTTAAAATGCTTGTCATTCTTTAAAATATATTTTAATTACTAATTGTTTTTTTAAAAAGCTGCATAGGCTTAAGATATCCCCTCTTGCTAGACCTTTTACATTTTAATTTTTGAAATATAAAAACCTGTAAATATAGTATATGCAAAAAGGATCAAATTTATGTTTCCCAGCAATTACTGGGTGCTAGACAGTATGCCAAAGACTTTCCAAATGTTTTCATATTCAATACTCACTGCTCTCCCCAGAGGTAGATACTACTGTTGTATTAGAGATGAGACACTGAGTGGCAAAGAGGAGGACCTTGGATTTGACCATGTGTGTCTAGTGGCAGAATGCAATGTTCTAACTCGTAGGCTTTGCTGCCCTAAAAATCATTTGGTAATATGATGCATATGACTCAAATACAGTGGCTATTTCTAACTCTTAGAAGGTCACCTTTGGGAGCACTAAAAAGAAAATGTCTCAGATCGTTATTTGTTCTGAAATTCTTTACTGAGCCAACCGATAACTACCAGTTGCTGTATTATCGATTCATTCATTCATTCAGTCAGCAATACTTGTTAAATATCCACTTTTTCCTTTCTTGAGTCTACTTTTTTCCCCCAGTCTTGGTGAAAAAGATCTGGAACTTTAGTGATTATAATCATTATAAAAACCTCATCAAAACCGTAATAGACTCAGGATGCCCACCTCTTAGGGCAACTCACAGAGGTGGAGCATAACTCCTGACTCCTTAATCTGGGCTGTGCCTAGTGCATTTCTTCCAAAGACTGCAGTATGGAAAGAGGGTAAAATAGTAACTTCATAGTTCATAAACCTGACACCTCAGCCAGGTGATCAAGGTTAACATCAATAGTGACAAGTCATCTTCATAGTATGTGCCCTTGAGATGTGATGAAAATGGTGCTTTACCTGTGCAGTCTTCCTCTGCAAAACACATCACCCTAGTCTAATCATAAGAAAAACATCTGAAAAATCCCAACTGAGGGACTTAATATTAATACAAAATACCTGACTAGTATTCCTCAAAACTGTCAAGGTCATCAAAAACAAGGAAAGTCTAAAAAACTGTTATAGCCAGAAGGAGCCTCAGGAGACATGATCACTAAACATAATGCTATCCTGGAGGGGATGCTGGGACAAAAAAAAGACAGCAGATAAAAAGTAAGAAAATCTAAATAATGTAATACACTTTAGTTAATATATAATAGTGTATCAGTATTGGTTGCGACAGTGTATCATACTAATGTAAGAAGTTAATAATAGAGGAAACTGGATATGAGGTATATGGTAACTCTCTTCACTATGTTTGAATTTTTTTTTTTTTTTTTGGTGAAGAACCTAACGATGTTCTAAAATAAAAAGTTTACTTTCAATAAAAGTCCTCTGTAAAATCAGTAACACACTGATTTAAACATCTATTGATTTTGATGTCTCTGTTGTCACATTTTTCTTTTATTTCTTTTCCAAAGGTGATGACTTCATTAGAGAGTCTGAAGAGAAAAAATTACTTATTCATTCACTTATTCAACACGCAAATACTGGATAATAATAAGAGCTAATTTTGATTGTTTCTTGTTTTCCAGACAATGTGCACAAAATTTGGTTTATGTAATCTCATTCAGTTCTTACAACAACATTATGAACTGATTATTATTATTGTCCTTATTTTGTAAATAAGGAAACCGAGGCGTAGAGAAACTAAATATTTTGCCAAAGGTTGTTTGGCTGATAATTTTTAAATCTGGGGTGTAACTACCAGCCTCCTGTCTATACTGACTCTGTGCTCCTAGATTCTTTATCAGGTAGGGTTGCATTAAACTGTATATAACAGAAACCCAACTAAAATGGTTTTGCTAATAGGGTTTTATTTTTCTCATATGAAAAAGTATAAGGCTTGTATGGCTGATTCAGGAAGTAATCAAGGACTCAGATTCCTAGGTATTTCTTCTTTTATCTTGATTGTATAGCTTTCCCCCTTATAATTCATCCTCATATATGTATGTATTCTAGGATAGAAGAAGGAAGTCACAAAGAAGAAAGAGAGCCATACATTAATATGTCAGGAAAGCGAAATTTCCCCCCAATCCCGCAGCAGCCTTCTGTTAATATATTATCACCAGAATGCTGTCATCTAGCTGCAACAGTGACTGGGAGATTTAGTTCAGCATTTTTTATTAATTAAAAATAAAATCCTTTGGCCAGAAATTGCTGCTCAAAACAAAACAAGATTCAATGAGCAAAGAAGAAGAGAGAATATGTAGTATAGAGTGCATGCTTAATAAATAATTGTTGCATGAATTAAAGACTGGATATTGGGTACCACTGAAATGTCTACTGTAGTTATTGAGCTCTGCTAGGCTACTTGAGTAGAAACCCATTCAAGGCAGTTTTAAGAGCCCATTCAAGGCCCAGCATTCATAGTTAACTGGAGGAGATGGTCTTATGGGCCATGTAAAATTGGAGAGATAGTCACAAGGAGAAAAGAATGGCCCTGAAATGCAGCCTAAGAAAAGTGTAAAGTCTTCCTACAGGAAAGGGCATCTGAGCGTAGACTAAGAGGATGAATGGAAGGTATGCAAAAGGAGGGGAATGTGTATTTCAGGCATTGAGGTGAAAACACATGATTCGTGTTAGGAACCAAAAGCAATGTGGCATTGAGGGAGCTCTGTACTAGTTTGCATGCTGCACAGGTCATTGTCTTCCTCTTTCCTACTTCTCATAGCTCCTTTGCAGCTGCTGACTCTCAGTGCACATGCCTTTCCAGGGAGACTTCCCGCTGTCTAGTCAAAGGTCTTACTCACTAGTGACCCAATAGGAGAGTT
>NW_022317924.1:0-2995 GCF_002776525.5 Piliocolobus tephrosceles
AACTCTCCTATTGGGTCACTAGTGAGTAAGACCTTTGACTAGACAGCGGGAAGTCTCCCTGGAAAGGCATGTGCACTGAGAGTCAGCAGCTGCAAAGGAGCTATGAGAAGTAGGAAAGAGGAAGACAATGACCTGTGCAGCATGCAAACTAGTACAGAGCTCCCTCAATGCCACATTGCTTTTGGTTCCTAACACGAATCATGTGTTTTCACCTCAATGCCTGAAATACACATTCCCCTCCTTTTGCATACCTTCCATTCATCCTCTTAGTCTACGCTCAGATGCCCTTTCCTGTAGGAAGACTTTACACTTTTCTTAGGCTGCATTTCAGGGCCATTCTTTTCTCCTTGTGACTATCTCTCCAATTTTACATGGCCCATAAGACCATCTCCTCCAGTTAACTATGAATGCTGGGCCTTGAATGGGCTCTTAAAACTGCCTTGAATGGGTTTCTACTCAAGTAGCCTAGCAGAGCTCAATAACTACAGTAGACATTTCAGTGGTACCCAATATCCAGTCTTTAATTCATGCAACAATTATTTATTAAGCATGCACTCTATACTACATATTCTCTCTTCTTCTTTGCTCATTGAATCTTGTTTTGTTTTGAGCAGCAATTTCTGGCCAAAGGATTTTATTTTTAATTAATAAAAAATGCTGAACTAAATCTCCCAGTCACTGTTGCAGCTAGATGACAGCATTCTGGTGATAATATATTAACAGAAGGCTGCTGCGGGATTGGGGGGAAATTTCGCTTTCCTGACATATTAATGTATGGCTCTCTTTCTTCTTTGTGACTTCCTTCTTCTATCCTAGAATACATACATATATGAGGATGAATTATAAGGGGGAAAGCTATACAATCAAGATAAAAGAAGAAATACCTAGGAATCTGAGTCCTTGATTACTTCCTGAATCAGCCATACAAGCCTTATACTTTTTCATATGAGAAAAATAAAACCCTATTAGCAAAACCATTTTAGTTGGGTTTCTGTTATATACAGTTTAATGCAACCCTACCTGATAAAGAATCTAGGAGCACAGAGTCAGTATAGACAGGAGGCTGGTAGTTACACCCCAGATTTAAAAATTATCAGCCAAACAACCTTTGGCAAAATATTTAGTTTCTCTACGCCTCGGTTTCCTTATTTACAAAATAAGGACAATAATAATAATCAGTTCATAATGTTGTTGTAAGAACTGAATGAGATTACATAAACCAAATTTTGTGCACATTGTCTGGAAAACAAGAAACAATCAAAATTAGCTCTTATTATTATCCAGTATTTGCGTGTTGAATAAGTGAATGAATAAGTAATTTTTTCTCTTCAGACTCTCTAATGAAGTCATCACCTTTGGAAAAGAAATAAAAGAAAAATGTGACAACAGAGACATCAAAATCAATAGATGTTTAAATCAGTGTGTTACTGATTTTACAGAGGACTTTTATTGAAAGTAAACTTTTTATTTTAGAACATCGTTAGGTTCTTCACCAAAAAAAAAAAAAAAAATTCAAACATAGTGAAGAGAGTTACCATATACCTCATATCCAGTTTCCTCTATTATTAACTTCTTACATTAGTATGATACACTGTCGCAACCAATACTGATACACTATTATATATTAACTAAAGTGTATTACATTATTTAGATTTTCTTACTTTTTATCTGCTGTCTTTTTTTTGTCCCAGCATCCCCTCCAGGATAGCATTATGTTTAGTGATCATGTCTCCTGAGGCTCCTTCTGGCTATAACAGTTTTTTAGACTTTCCTTGTTTTTGATGACCTTGACAGTTTTGAGGAATACTAGTCAGGTATTTTGTATTAATATTAAGTCCCTCAGTTGGGATTTTTCAGATGTTTTTCTTATGATTAGACTAGGGTGATGTGTTTTGCAGAGGAAGACTGCACAGGTAAAGCACCATTTTCATCACATCTCAAGGGCACATACTATGAAGATGACTTGTCACTATTGATGTTAACCTTGATCACCTGGCTGAGGTGTCAGGTTTATGAACTATGAAGTTACTATTTTACCCTCTTTCCATACTGCAGTCTTTGGAAGAAATGCACTAGGCACAGCCCAGATTAAGGAGTCAGGAGTTATGCTCCACCTCTGTGAGTTGCCCTAAGAGGTGGGCATCCTGAGTCTATTACGGTTTTGATGAGGTTTTTATAATGATTATAATCACTAAAGTTCCAGATCTTTTTCACCAAGACTGGGGGAAAAAAGTAGACTCAAGAAAGGAAAAAGTGGATATTTAACAAGTATTGCTGACTGAATGAATGAATGAATCGATAATACAGCAACTGGTAGTTATCGGTTGGCTCAGTAAAGAATTTCAGAACAAATAACGATCTGAGACATTTTCTTTTTAGTGCTCCCAAAGGTGACCTTCTAAGAGTTAGAAATAGCCACTGTATTTGAGTCATATGCATCATATTACCAAATGATTTTTAGGGCAGCAAAGCCTACGAGTTAGAACATTGCATTCTGCCACTAGACACACATGGTCAAATCCAAGGTCCTCCTCTTTGCCACTCAGTGTCTCATCTCTAATACAACAGTAGTATCTACCTCTGGGGAGAGCAGTGAGTATTGAATATGAAAACATTTGGAAAGTCTTTGGCATACTGTCTAGCACCCAGTAATTGCTGGGAAACATAAATTTGATCCTTTTTGCATATACTATATTTACAGGTTTTTATATTTCAAAAATTAAAATGTAAAAGGTCTAGCAAGAGGGGATATCTTAAGCCTATGCAGCTTTTTAAAAAAACAATTAGTAATTAAAATATATTTTAAAGAATGACAAGCATTTTAAAAGCAAGTAATTTGTTTTGTTTTGCATTGTTTTCCCTATGGAAACAGCTTATTTTAATGCTGAGGATAAATGGCATAATTTGTGTTTGAACTGTTTCTTTCCTAATTGTTTTTCCTCTTTAGCTTTTTTATGCCTTACCTTGTGCAGAACTCTCCTATTGGGTCACTAGT
>NW_022317925.1:0-4821 GCF_002776525.5 Piliocolobus tephrosceles
TCCGTTCGTCCAAACAGTCCAACCTTTTATTGATAATAGTGATAAAGGGGCGCCGTGGTCTGTCTGGCTACTTCCTGCTGTTAAGGGGCGTCGCCAAGGTCAGGGCCCATGGTTGGTATTTGGACGTATGGATGAAGAATAAAATAAGGCACAGTATTAGTATAGGAATGAGGAATGGAAGCATTTGTTGGAATATGGGCAAAACCCAGAAGGAAGGTCCTGGCAAGGTTGGGGAGTATGAGATAGTTAAGAAAATTTAGTAAGTTTGAGGCGAGTAGGGGAAGGAAAAACTGATTTCCACTGATTGCTTTCGGTAGGGGCCCTTTTTAGCTGGGAATGAGGAAGGAGTGCGCAAAATAGTTGTTGGCTAGGCAGCAATTAAGGAGTGGAGTTTTTCGTGGAGTGGATGGCTTTCCGCTTACTCCTATTACAGAGATATTGGATGGAAGGCTAGGTCCAGAGAAGGACGGCAAAACAGAATAGGTAGCCTCGCTGTTGATTAAAAAATTGTCTTACCCGCTACCAGGAGAGTTACCCGCGGCTCGGCGAGAGTGATGGGGGTCCCCGAGTCTCGGCACCTTCAGTTGTCGTCGTCCAGATGTAGGAGCTGGAAGGAGCTCCCAGGATCCTGGGAAAGGGGGTCACGTGGAGACGCAGCACCTGTTCTCAGGGTGGGGCAATCAGACTTCCAATGTCCTCCCTGCTGGCAAGCAGGGCAGGGGGTTGCTGGTGGACGAAGGTTAGGACATTCACTGGCCTAATGTCCTGATGCCTTGCACTTATAGCAAGGCTGCGTTGGGGCTCGGGGACCCTGTGGACACCTGTTGGCATAGTGTCCTGCCTTGCCGCACTTATAGCAGGCAGGCTCTTTTTGCAGCCTTGGAGTCTGTGGGGTGTGTGCTCTCTGGCCTGGGGTTACGACTGGGCTGTAAAGCCGCTGCTAGGAGCTGAACCTTCTGTTCAAGGCAAGCTTGCCGTCTTCTCTCTGGAGTTTTAGACCTTAAAGGCTAATTTAACTAGGTCTTGTATTGGTATCTGAGGACCATCCTCTACCTTTTGAAGTTTTTTTTTTTTACCAATGTCAGGAGCTGATTGAGAAATGAAATAAGATGCCAAAATGGTGGCCCCTGTGGGGGAGGCCGGATCTAACCGGGTATATTGGGTTAGAACCTCAGTCAGTTTAGGGTAGAGGTTAGGATAACCTGGAGGTCATGCCAAGTTAAGTCATAGGCCTGACAAAGGTGTCTAAATTCCTTTATGTATATGGTAGGATTGGCTGAGAAATCACCTAAACGCTTCTCAATTTTGGAAAGATCGGCCAATGAAAAAGGGACATGTACTCTGACTACCCCCTCCACCCCAGCTACCTCTCGCAAAGGCGCTAACACTGTAGGAGGGTGTGGGCAGAGATAGGGGACTCAAGACAGCCAGTTGGGGGCCCCGAAGGAGGCATGGGACCGAGTGGATTACTAGTAGATAAGGAGGAGGAAGGAGGAGTCTGGGCAGGAAGGGAGGGGGTGGAGAGAAGGAGGAGTATAGGGAGGAGAGCTTAAGGCCCAAAAGCCTTGTACGTAATTAATTTCGGACCACTTGCCTAGCCGCTGGCAGAAATTGCTGAGGTCGATCACGCCACAGTGGAAAGGAAAATTAACCGCTTCCTCCTAAGGTCTTGTTCGAGCTGTAAGGTTTTTAAATTGGCTAGGAGGCACCCTAAGGGGGTGCTCTTTGGAAATTTGGACTGGGGGTTTCCCATTTGTTTCCTCTTTACTTACACAATGGACACAATGGAAATGGAAGTGGATCTCTGCCTGGCTTCAAAGCGTCCTTTGGAACCAGCAGAGACAGACTGGAGGCTCTTGAAGCCAAAGTGGAGATTACCTTCAGGCGGACGTCTCCGTCCTGAACGTGTCTCCCAAGCCCCTTGGTGGCTCAAAATGGACCTCGGACCTGCGCAGGATTTTGGCCGAGGGAGGTAAAGAGGAGACAAGGGCACTTACCCCAGAGAGGCCGTGAGAGTGAGGGAAGCGGGTCTCAGGTCCTGGTCCATCCGTGGCGTGGAACGAGGAGGAGGAGGAGGCTCCCCGGACCCTGGGGGCCCTGAGGAGGGGTCTCCTCCCGGGTTCGGCACCAACTGATTTGTTTTTCTAAGACCACCAGAGTGGGCACAAAAGAACCAGCGAGTAGGCAAGGCTAAAAGCAAAACTGCAAATTTATTCTTTGGTCATCTAGCTTCAGGGACCGGAGCTGGGTTGGGGGAAGTTTCTAATACAGTCCCGACAAGACTGGGGGCTGAGAAAGCCCGCCCCCGGGTGCATCTGCTGGGAGTGACTTTTCTAGGAGTGGAAGGGCAATAGGCGGGGCACGGGCATGTCGGGGGAGGGGGGCTCCGCAGGTGCCACCAGGTAAATCTTGGTCTCCTCGGATTGACATCACCTGGTGCATGCCTGATTAATCTGCACCTTCCCGGGCGTCAGCTGCATTCTGGCACACATGGGAAGAGTTGGTGGTGAAGAAGAACCCGGAAGTGCACCATCCTGCCTCCGTTCGTCCAAACAGTCCAACCTTTTATTGATAATAGTGATAAAGGGGCGCCGTGGTCTGTCTGGCTACTTCCTGCTGTTAAGGGGCGTCGCCAAGGTCAGGGCCCATGGTTGGTATTTGGACGTATGGATGAAGAATAAAATAAGGCACAGTATTAGTATAGGAATGAGGAATGGAAGCATTTGTTGGAATATGGGCAAAACCCAGAAGGAAGGTCCTGGCAAGGTTGGGGAGTATGAGATAGTTAAGAAAATTTAGTAAGTTTGAGGCGAGTAGGGGAAGGAAAAACTGATTTCCACTGATTGCTTTCGGTAGGGGCCCTTTTTAGCTGGGAATGAGGAAGGAGTGCGCAAAATAGTTGTTGGCTAGGCAGCAATTAAGGAGTGGAGTTTTTCGTGGAGTGGATGGCTTTCCGCTTACTCCTATTACAGAGATATTGGATGGAAGGCTAGGTCCAGAGAAGGACGGCAAAACAGAATAGGTAGCCTCGCTGTTGATTAAAAAATTGTCTTACCCGCTACCAGGAGAGTTACCCGCGGCTCGGCGAGAGTGATGGGGGTCCCCGAGTCTCGGCACCTTCAGTTGTCGTCGTCCAGATGTAGGAGCTGGAAGGAGCTCCCAGGATCCTGGGAAAGGGGGTCACGTGGAGACGCAGCACCTGTTCTCAGGGTGGGGCAATCAGACTTCCAATGTCCTCCCTGCTGGCAAGCAGGGCAGGGGGTTGCTGGTGGACGAAGGTTAGGACATTCACTGGCCTAATGTCCTGATGCCTTGCACTTATAGCAAGGCTGCGTTGGGGCTCGGGGACCCTGTGGACACCTGTTGGCATAGTGTCCTGCCTTGCCGCACTTATAGCAGGCAGGCTCTTTTTGCAGCCTTGGAGTCTGTGGGGTGTGTGCTCTCTGGCCTGGGGTTACGACTGGGCTGTAAAGCCGCTGCTAGGAGCTGAACCTTCTGTTCAAGGCAAGCTTGCCGTCTTCTCTCTGGAGTTTTAGACCTTAAAGGCTAATTTAACTAGGTCTTGTATTGGTATCTGAGGACCATCCTCTACCTTTTGAAGTTTTTTTTTTTTACCAATGTCAGGAGCTGATTGAGAAATGAAATAAGATGCCAAAATGGTGGCCCCTGTGGGGGAGGCCGGATCTAACCGGGTATATTGGGTTAGAACCTCAGTCAGTTTAGGGTAGAGGTTAGGATAACCTGGAGGTCATGCCAAGTTAAGTCATAGGCCTGACAAAGGTGTCTAAATTCCTTTATGTATATGGTAGGATTGGCTGAGAAATCACCTAAACGCTTCTCAATTTTGGAAAGATCGGCCAATGAAAAAGGGACATGTACTCTGACTACCCCCTCCACCCCAGCTACCTCTCGCAAAGGCGCTAACACTGTAGGAGGGTGTGGGCAGAGATAGGGGACTCAAGACAGCCAGTTGGGGGCCCCGAAGGAGGCATGGGACCGAGTGGATTACTAGTAGATAAGGAGGAGGAAGGAGGAGTCTGGGCAGGAAGGGAGGGGGTGGAGAGAAGGAGGAGTATAGGGAGGAGAGCTTAAGGCCCAAAAGCCTTGTACGTAATTAATTTCGGACCACTTGCCTAGCCGCTGGCAGAAATTGCTGAGGTCGATCACGCCACAGTGGAAAGGAAAATTAACCGCTTCCTCCTAAGGTCTTGTTCGAGCTGTAAGGTTTTTAAATTGGCTAGGAGGCACCCTAAGGGGGTGCTCTTTGGAAATTTGGACTGGGGGTTTCCCATTTGTTTCCTCTTTACTTACACAATGGACACAATGGAAATGGAAGTGGATCTCTGCCTGGCTTCAAAGCGTCCTTTGGAACCAGCAGAGACAGACTGGAGGCTCTTGAAGCCAAAGTGGAGATTACCTTCAGGCGGACGTCTCCGTCCTGAACGTGTCTCCCAAGCCCCTTGGTGGCTCAAAATGGACCTCGGACCTGCGCAGGATTTTGGCCGAGGGAGGTAAAGAGGAGACAAGGGCACTTACCCCAGAGAGGCCGTGAGAGTGAGGGAAGCGGGTCTCAGGTCCTGGTCCATCCGTGGCGTGGAACGAGGAGGAGGAGGAGGCTCCCCGGACCCTGGGGGCCCTGAGGAGGGGTCTCCTCCCGGGTTCGGCACCAACTGATTTGTTTTTCTAAGACCACCAGAGTGGGCACAAAAGAACCAGCGAGTAGGCAAGGCTAAAAGCAAAACTGCAAATTTATTCTTTGGTCATCTAGCTTCAGGGACCGGAGCTGGGTTGGGGGAAGTTTCTAATACAGTCCCGACAAGA
>NW_022317926.1:0-4821 GCF_002776525.5 Piliocolobus tephrosceles
TCTTGTCGGGACTGTATTAGAAACTTCCCCCAACCCAGCTCCGGTCCCTGAAGCTAGATGACCAAAGAATAAATTTGCAGTTTTGCTTTTAGCCTTGCCTACTCGCTGGTTCTTTTGTGCCCACTCTGGTGGTCTTAGAAAAACAAATCAGTTGGTGCCGAACCCGGGAGGAGACCCCTCCTCAGGGCCCCCAGGGTCCGGGGAGCCTCCTCCTCCTCCTCGTTCCACGCCACGGATGGACCAGGACCTGAGACCCGCTTCCCTCACTCTCACGGCCTCTCTGGGGTAAGTGCCCTTGTCTCCTCTTTACCTCCCTCGGCCAAAATCCTGCGCAGGTCCGAGGTCCATTTTGAGCCACCAAGGGGCTTGGGAGACACGTTCAGGACGGAGACGTCCGCCTGAAGGTAATCTCCACTTTGGCTTCAAGAGCCTCCAGTCTGTCTCTGCTGGTTCCAAAGGACGCTTTGAAGCCAGGCAGAGATCCACTTCCATTTCCATTGTGTCCATTGTGTAAGTAAAGAGGAAACAAATGGGAAACCCCCAGTCCAAATTTCCAAAGAGCACCCCCTTAGGGTGCCTCCTAGCCAATTTAAAAACCTTACAGCTCGAACAAGACCTTAGGAGGAAGCGGTTAATTTTCCTTTCCACTGTGGCGTGATCGACCTCAGCAATTTCTGCCAGCGGCTAGGCAAGTGGTCCGAAATTAATTACGTACAAGGCTTTTGGGCCTTAAGCTCTCCTCCCTATACTCCTCCTTCTCTCCACCCCCTCCCTTCCTGCCCAGACTCCTCCTTCCTCCTCCTTATCTACTAGTAATCCACTCGGTCCCATGCCTCCTTCGGGGCCCCCAACTGGCTGTCTTGAGTCCCCTATCTCTGCCCACACCCTCCTACAGTGTTAGCGCCTTTGCGAGAGGTAGCTGGGGTGGAGGGGGTAGTCAGAGTACATGTCCCTTTTTCATTGGCCGATCTTTCCAAAATTGAGAAGCGTTTAGGTGATTTCTCAGCCAATCCTACCATATACATAAAGGAATTTAGACACCTTTGTCAGGCCTATGACTTAACTTGGCATGACCTCCAGGTTATCCTAACCTCTACCCTAAACTGACTGAGGTTCTAACCCAATATACCCGGTTAGATCCGGCCTCCCCCACAGGGGCCACCATTTTGGCATCTTATTTCATTTCTCAATCAGCTCCTGACATTGGTAAAAAAAAAAAACTTCAAAAGGTAGAGGATGGTCCTCAGATACCAATACAAGACCTAGTTAAATTAGCCTTTAAGGTCTAAAACTCCAGAGAGAAGACGGCAAGCTTGCCTTGAACAGAAGGTTCAGCTCCTAGCAGCGGCTTTACAGCCCAGTCGTAACCCCAGGCCAGAGAGCACACACCCCACAGACTCCAAGGCTGCAAAAAGAGCCTGCCTGCTATAAGTGCGGCAAGGCAGGACACTATGCCAACAGGTGTCCACAGGGTCCCCGAGCCCCAACGCAGCCTTGCTATAAGTGCAAGGCATCAGGACATTAGGCCAGTGAATGTCCTAACCTTCGTCCACCAGCAACCCCCTGCCCTGCTTGCCAGCAGGGAGGACATTGGAAGTCTGATTGCCCCACCCTGAGAACAGGTGCTGCGTCTCCACGTGACCCCCTTTCCCAGGATCCTGGGAGCTCCTTCCAGCTCCTACATCTGGACGACGACAACTGAAGGTGCCGAGACTCGGGGACCCCCATCACTCTCGCCGAGCCGCGGGTAACTCTCCTGGTAGCGGGTAAGACAATTTTTTAATCAACAGCGAGGCTACCTATTCTGTTTTGCCGTCCTTCTCTGGACCTAGCCTTCCATCCAATATCTCTGTAATAGGAGTAAGCGGAAAGCCATCCACTCCACGAAAAACTCCACTCCTTAATTGCTGCCTAGCCAACAACTATTTTGCGCACTCCTTCCTCATTCCCAGCTAAAAAGGGCCCCTACCGAAAGCAATCAGTGGAAATCAGTTTTTCCTTCCCCTACTCGCCTCAAACTTACTAAATTTTCTTAACTATCTCATACTCCCCAACCTTGCCAGGACCTTCCTTCTGGGTTTTGCCCATATTCCAACAAATGCTTCCATTCCTCATTCCTATACTAATACTGTGCCTTATTTTATTCTTCATCCATACGTCCAAATACCAACCATGGGCCCTGACCTTGGCGACGCCCCTTAACAGCAGGAAGTAGCCAGACAGACCACGGCGCCCCTTTATCACTATTATCAATAAAAGGTTGGACTGTTTGGACGAACGGAGGCAGGATGGTGCACTTCCGGGTTCTTCTTCACCACCAACTCTTCCCATGTGTGCCAGAATGCAGCTGACGCCCGGGAAGGTGCAGATTAATCAGGCATGCACCAGGTGATGTCAATCCGAGGAGACCAAGATTTACCTGGTGGCACCTGCGGAGCCCCCCTCCCCCGACATGCCCGTGCCCCGCCTATTGCCCTTCCACTCCTAGAAAAGTCACTCCCAGCAGATGCACCCGGGGGCGGGCTTTCTCAGCCCCCAGTCTTGTCGGGACTGTATTAGAAACTTCCCCCAACCCAGCTCCGGTCCCTGAAGCTAGATGACCAAAGAATAAATTTGCAGTTTTGCTTTTAGCCTTGCCTACTCGCTGGTTCTTTTGTGCCCACTCTGGTGGTCTTAGAAAAACAAATCAGTTGGTGCCGAACCCGGGAGGAGACCCCTCCTCAGGGCCCCCAGGGTCCGGGGAGCCTCCTCCTCCTCCTCGTTCCACGCCACGGATGGACCAGGACCTGAGACCCGCTTCCCTCACTCTCACGGCCTCTCTGGGGTAAGTGCCCTTGTCTCCTCTTTACCTCCCTCGGCCAAAATCCTGCGCAGGTCCGAGGTCCATTTTGAGCCACCAAGGGGCTTGGGAGACACGTTCAGGACGGAGACGTCCGCCTGAAGGTAATCTCCACTTTGGCTTCAAGAGCCTCCAGTCTGTCTCTGCTGGTTCCAAAGGACGCTTTGAAGCCAGGCAGAGATCCACTTCCATTTCCATTGTGTCCATTGTGTAAGTAAAGAGGAAACAAATGGGAAACCCCCAGTCCAAATTTCCAAAGAGCACCCCCTTAGGGTGCCTCCTAGCCAATTTAAAAACCTTACAGCTCGAACAAGACCTTAGGAGGAAGCGGTTAATTTTCCTTTCCACTGTGGCGTGATCGACCTCAGCAATTTCTGCCAGCGGCTAGGCAAGTGGTCCGAAATTAATTACGTACAAGGCTTTTGGGCCTTAAGCTCTCCTCCCTATACTCCTCCTTCTCTCCACCCCCTCCCTTCCTGCCCAGACTCCTCCTTCCTCCTCCTTATCTACTAGTAATCCACTCGGTCCCATGCCTCCTTCGGGGCCCCCAACTGGCTGTCTTGAGTCCCCTATCTCTGCCCACACCCTCCTACAGTGTTAGCGCCTTTGCGAGAGGTAGCTGGGGTGGAGGGGGTAGTCAGAGTACATGTCCCTTTTTCATTGGCCGATCTTTCCAAAATTGAGAAGCGTTTAGGTGATTTCTCAGCCAATCCTACCATATACATAAAGGAATTTAGACACCTTTGTCAGGCCTATGACTTAACTTGGCATGACCTCCAGGTTATCCTAACCTCTACCCTAAACTGACTGAGGTTCTAACCCAATATACCCGGTTAGATCCGGCCTCCCCCACAGGGGCCACCATTTTGGCATCTTATTTCATTTCTCAATCAGCTCCTGACATTGGTAAAAAAAAAAAACTTCAAAAGGTAGAGGATGGTCCTCAGATACCAATACAAGACCTAGTTAAATTAGCCTTTAAGGTCTAAAACTCCAGAGAGAAGACGGCAAGCTTGCCTTGAACAGAAGGTTCAGCTCCTAGCAGCGGCTTTACAGCCCAGTCGTAACCCCAGGCCAGAGAGCACACACCCCACAGACTCCAAGGCTGCAAAAAGAGCCTGCCTGCTATAAGTGCGGCAAGGCAGGACACTATGCCAACAGGTGTCCACAGGGTCCCCGAGCCCCAACGCAGCCTTGCTATAAGTGCAAGGCATCAGGACATTAGGCCAGTGAATGTCCTAACCTTCGTCCACCAGCAACCCCCTGCCCTGCTTGCCAGCAGGGAGGACATTGGAAGTCTGATTGCCCCACCCTGAGAACAGGTGCTGCGTCTCCACGTGACCCCCTTTCCCAGGATCCTGGGAGCTCCTTCCAGCTCCTACATCTGGACGACGACAACTGAAGGTGCCGAGACTCGGGGACCCCCATCACTCTCGCCGAGCCGCGGGTAACTCTCCTGGTAGCGGGTAAGACAATTTTTTAATCAACAGCGAGGCTACCTATTCTGTTTTGCCGTCCTTCTCTGGACCTAGCCTTCCATCCAATATCTCTGTAATAGGAGTAAGCGGAAAGCCATCCACTCCACGAAAAACTCCACTCCTTAATTGCTGCCTAGCCAACAACTATTTTGCGCACTCCTTCCTCATTCCCAGCTAAAAAGGGCCCCTACCGAAAGCAATCAGTGGAAATCAGTTTTTCCTTCCCCTACTCGCCTCAAACTTACTAAATTTTCTTAACTATCTCATACTCCCCAACCTTGCCAGGACCTTCCTTCTGGGTTTTGCCCATATTCCAACAAATGCTTCCATTCCTCATTCCTATACTAATACTGTGCCTTATTTTATTCTTCATCCATACGTCCAAATACCAACCATGGGCCCTGACCTTGGCGACGCCCCTTAACAGCAGGAAGTAGCCAGACAGACCACGGCGCCCCTTTATCACTATTATCAATAAAAGGTTGGACTGTTTGGACGAACGGA
>NW_022317927.1:0-8109 GCF_002776525.5 Piliocolobus tephrosceles
CCCCTAATCCCTCTCAAAGCAGCCCTGAGAAACTGCCCATTATCTCTCCATACCACCCCCAAAATGTTCGCCACCCCAACACTTTACCACTATTTTGTTTTATTTTTCTTATTAATATAAGAAGACAGGAATGTCAGGCCCCTGAGCCCAAGCTAAGCCATCATATCCCCAGTGACCTGCACATATACATCCAGATGGCCTGAAGCAACTGAAGATCCACAGAAGAAGTGAAAATAGCCTTAACTGATGACATTCCACCATTGTGATTTGTTTCTGCCCCACCCTAACTGATCAATGTACTTTGTAATCTCCCTGACCCTTAACAAGGTTCTTTATAATCTTCCCCACCATTAAGAAGGTTCTTTAAAATTCTCCCCACCCTTGAGAATGTACTTTGTGAGATCCACCCCCTGCCCCCACAACATTGCTGTTAACTCCACCGCCTATCCCAAAACCTATAAGAACTAATGATAATCCACCACCCTTTGCTGACTCCTTTTTCGGACTCAGCCCCCCCTGCACCCAGGTGAAATAAACAACTCACACAAAGCCTGTTTGGTGGTCTTTTCACACACACACGTGAGACACTATCTTTGCAACTTGCCTGTAAATCTACAACTATTGCAAAATAAAAAGTTTATTTTTATTTTATTTATATATTTTTTGAGACAGGGTCTCACTCTTGTCTCCCAGGCTGGAATGCAGTGGTGCCGTCTCACCTTACTGCAACCTCTGCCTCCCAGGTTCAAGCGATTCTCCTGCTTCAGCCTCCCGAGTAGCTGGGATTACAGGTGCCCGCCACCACGTCTGGCTAATTTTTGTATTTTTTTGTAGAGACCGGGTTTCACCGTTTTGGTCAGGCTGGTCTCGAACTCCTGGCCTCAAGTGATCCTCCCGCCTTGGCCTGCCAAAGTGCTGGTATTACAGGCATGAGCCACCGTGCCTGCCCTAAAAAGCCTATTTTTAAACAAGCATTATTCTGATAAGGGATTCAGGCATCTACAGCACAAAAGGATTCAGAATGCTTGCCATAGAGCTGCAGATGCTGTTGAGTGAGGGCAGAGAGAGCACCAGGATCAAACAGTCTTGTGGGCCATAAGCCTGGCAGCAGGAGCATCTCTTCTGCCCATATAGGTCCTGTGGCCCATCCTGAGGCAGTGGGTGTGGGAACTGTAACCCCTGATCTGGGCAGCAATAATCCTGAACTCTGGAAGAGGCACATGCCTCAGCCAGCCACGTGCCACATGAGTTCAAGGAGATCCTGTCTATCAGTCATGGCTTAATAGGAAACAGATGACACTTACATTAAGCTGATTCAAGGAGGTTCATTTACAAAGAAAAAAAGTTCAAAGTTGAAGGTAGGGATAATGCAGGAGATCAGGGTCAGCAGAAATCCCAAAGAATTTAAATCTCCTTAAGGGCAGGAATAACTCCACCAAAGCAGTAGCATAGTAAGAAATCCTTAATGGACCCCCAACAATAGTTTTAATTGACTTGCAGTAAAATGGAATTGGCCAGGCACAGTGGCTCATGCCTGTAATTCCAGCACTTTGGGAGACCTAAGTGGGTAGATTGCTTGAGCCCAGGAGTTTGAGATCAGTCTGAGCAACATGGTGAGACCCTTCCTCTACAAAAAGTACAAAGAATTAGATGGGGGTTGCACGTACCTGTGGTCCCAGCTACTCAGGAGGCTGAGAGGGTGGGAGAATCGTTTGAGCCCAGGAGGCAGAGATTATAGTGAGCTGAGATCACCCCATTGCACTCCAACCTGAGCAACAGAGAAAGACCCTATCTCAAAACAACAACAAAAGAAGTAAAAAGCTGGGGAGTATAAAGCAAAACTGACCTTGAGCAGAAAAGTTAAAGAATGACTTTTTCAAGTGCAGACTTAAGTCAGACAAACTGCATTTGAGTTCTGGATTTGTCACTCGTTAGCGAAACAGGACTTATTTTTGTAAATATTAAAACAATGAATCTAAACACTTCCTTAAGGCCGGGCGCGGTGGCTCACGCCTGTAATCCCAGCACTTTGGGAGGCCGAGGCGGGCGAATCACAAGATCAGGAGATCGAGACCACGGTGAAACCCCGTCTCTATTAAAAATACAAAAAATTAGCCGGGGGCGGTGGCAGGCGCCTGTAGTCCCAGCTACTGAGGAGCCTGAGGCAGGAGAATGGCGTGAACCCGGGAGGCGGAGCTTGCAGTGAGCCGAGATTGCCTCACTGCACTCCAGCCTGGGCCACAGAGCAAGACTCCGCCTCAAAAAAAAAAAAAAAAAAAAACTTCCTTAAATTTTGTTTGCTAGCTTCCCATCCCTGGACTGAAAGCCTAGAGGTTTACTGCCCCATGACAAGAGAGAGCAGTCACTCGCCCTTTTTTGAAGGACATTTGGGTCATCTAGTTAGAATATCAAGCTCCTGACAATGTAAACAAGATATTCCTGCCTGCTTCTAAGACCTTTCCTATAGGAAAGGAAGAATCAAGGATCTTGATTTCTTTAGGTTTGGAGGGAATTGGGGCATTAGACACTTTGAAGCAACTGCTGATGGTAAGGGAAGGTTCTTGCCCTGTTTCCCATTTTAGGATGCAGAGATGACTTGTCTGGAGGGCTGCCCCTTTTCTAATCTGGCAGTTCAGCCCAGTCAGGTAGGGGGGGGATCTTGAGATATAGCTTTCCCCAGGGTGTAACTGAGATCCAACCCTCAGCCCTTCCTCAAAATTAGACGATAGCCGAGTTGGATGCCAGAAGGTCTTCCATATGTAAAGTCCCTAGCCAATATTAGTATTGAGTATTCAGCTATGTAGAGATTTTCTGAGGACTGAGACAAAACTTTGAAAAGGTGTTTTTTATCTCTATGCCTAGAGATCTTAGAATAGATCACAATTCCTGGCCCTCTTCCTTTCTCCTCCTCTCCCCACTTCCCACCAGCTCCCCTCACCAACTTCATCTGGGATGATTTCAGTCTAGGGCTTCTCAGAAGCAGAGAGTTCAGCCAAGTGACCTCTTGAGGTTTCTTTCTACTTTATGGCTCAGAAAATGTATTGAATTACTTACTCTTTTATATTCTACAGCCACATTTTTCAGTCACTTTTCTGACCTTGCTATCTACACAATTTCCTTGCCTTGCAGTTTCTAAAAAGGAAAGTCAGAACATGTGTATTCTCATTTTAAAAGCATACTGACAGCATGCGATAAATTCTAAATTATTAAAAATATCTTGGCTGGGCACGGTGGGTCACGCCTGTAATCTCAGCACTTTGGGAGGCTGAGGTGGGTGGACCACTTGAAGCCAGGAGTTAGAGACCAGCCTGGCCAACATGCTAAAACCCTGTCTCTACTAAAAATACAAAAATTAGCTGGGTGTGGTGAAACATGCCTGTAATCTCAGCTAGCTGGGAGCCTAGGAGGCTGAAGCAGGAGAATCACTTGAAATCTGGTAGGTAGAGGTTGGCAGTGAGCCAAGATTGTGCCACTGCAGTCCAGCCTGGGCAACAGAGTGAGACTCTGTCTCAAAAAAAAAAAAAAAAAAAAAGTCGTTCCCCCTCTTGCATTTAATTGAATGGTATAAACATGGTGTGGGAGGCTTTCAGAAATGCCAGTGAAAACCACCATCACCTGCCACAGAACTCATTAAAACGCTGAGACTGCAGTAGTTATAAAGGTCTGGTGCGAGACAGGAGTGTGGTGTTCTTGAGAAGCTGAAAGATGGTCAATCTGGCTGATGGGATCTGTCAGGCCTCTGAGCCCAAGTTAAGCCATTGTATCCCCAGTGACCTGCACACATATATCCAGATGGCCTGAAGCAACTGAAGATCTACAGAAGAAGTGAAAATAGCCTTAACTGATGACATTCCACCATTGTGATTTGTTTCTGCCCCACCCTAACTGATCAATATACTTTGTAATCTCCTCGACCCTTAAGAAGGTTCTTTGTAATTCTCCCCACCCTTGAGAATGTACTTTGTGAGATCCACCCCCTGCCCCCAAAACATTGCTCCTAACTCCACCACCTATCCCAAAACCTATAAGAACTAATGATAATCCCACCTCCCTTTGCTGACTCCTTTTTCAGACTCAGCCCACCTGTACCCAGGATAAATAAACAGCCTTGTTGCTCACACAAAACCTGTTGGTTCACACTCTCTTCACACGGATGCGCGTGACAGGATCCATAGTCTGGAAGTCTCCATAAAGGGATGTGGGGGTGACTGGCCCCAACCTTCTTTCATTTTTTTCCTGGCCACGTCGAGAGACTATATTCCCTGGCCCCCATACAGATAGGAGTAGCTGTGTGACTAAGTTCAATGGAATATGATTGAAAATCATGTGTGCACACATCTGTAACAACTTATCATAACCTTATTTGCTTAACACAACATAAATTTATTCTCCTACTTCTGGATGCCAGAAGTCTGAAATGAGCTTCACAGGGCTCAAGTCAGAATGTTGTTGGCAGGGCTGCTTCCTTCTGAAGCTCTCTAGTGGGGAATTCTTGCTTTTTCTGGCTTCTGGAGGCCTTCTGCATTCCTTGGCTTGTGACTCATTCCTTGCCTCACTCCAGTGTTTTCAATCTTCATATATCCTACTTCTTTCTCCTTGACTTTCTTGCCTCACTTTTATAAGGTCATTATATTTAGACCCCATCCAGATAATCCAGGATAATCTCCCCATTTTAAGACCCTTCATTTAATCACAGCTACAAAGTATCTTTTGCGATAAAGATAACAATCACAGATTCCAGAGATTAAGATGTGGACATCTTTAGGGGCCATTATTCTGCTGTCCACAGTGATCCTAGACACTCCACCTCTCCACATCTGCCAGCTGAATGCAGAGAATGAGGAAGCCAAAGAGATAGGGGAAGCCAAAGAGTAGAAGGAGCCTATGTTGCTGAATGACCAGGTAGAGCAGAGCTCCCTTGCTGACTACACTGGGAAGTCAGCATGTAAAATGAAGGAGAAACAAATTTATTGTTTTAAGCCACTGTGGTCTTTTAAAGACACACCTCACCAAGCTCAGTCTCCAACTTAAAAAGGACTGGACAGTACTTTTACCTCTTGCCCTTCTCAGAATCCAAGCCTGTCCTCGAGATGCTACAGGGTACAGTCCATTTGAACTTTTATATGGACTCGCTTTCTTTCTTTTTTTTTTTTGAGACGGAGTCTCGGTCTGTCGCCCAGGCTGGAGTGCAGTGGTGCGGTCTTGGCTCACTGCAACCTCCGCCTCCCAGGTTCACGCCATTCTCCTGCCTCAGCCTCCCAAATAGCTGGGACTACAGGCCCCTGCCTCCACACCCGGCTAATTTTTTGTATTTTTAGTAGAGACGGCGGGCGGGTTTCACAGTGTTAGCCAGTATGGTCTGGATCTCCTGACCTCGCCATCCGCCCGCCTCTGCCTCCCAAAGTGCTGGGATTACAGGTGTGAGCCACCGCGCACGGCGTGGATGCACTTTCTTACTCGGCCCCAACCTCGTCCCAGACACCAACCCTCCAGTCCTCCAGCAGGCTAGACAGGAAATTCTCCAGGCTGCGAATCTTCTCTTGCCTATTACAGATTCCCAGCCATACGAAGACACCCTTGCCAGACGATCAGTTCTTGTTAAAAATCTGATCCCTCAAACTCTACAACCTCCATGGACTGGACCCTACTTAGTCATGGATAGTACTCCAACCGCCCTCCGCCTGCAGGACCCTCCCCATTAGGTTCACCCTTTCAGGATAAAGCTGTGTCCGTCCGACAGCCAGCCTGATATCTCCTCTTCCTCCTGGAAATCGCAAGTACTCTCCCCTACTTCCCTTAAACTCACTTGCATTTCTACAGTGAGGATTTTGGGTGCAGAATTCCCCTTTCAGTACACCCTCTCACCTTTTCACTTTACATTTCCAATTCTGCCTGACACAAGGTCTCTTCTTTTCATGTGGCTCTTCCACCTACATGTGCCTACCTGCCACCTGGACGGGCACATGTACTCTAGTCTTCCTTACCCCCAGAATCCATAATAACGCTTCTGAGCCTAATACATCCCTTCATTCTATTAGGTCTATCCATCCTTACCCTACTCTTTGCAACAGGGCTTTATGCAGTAACCCCACTACTAGGATTGCGCCCCAAAAACTTGTCATCTCTACTGTATTCTGTCTAGTCATACTCCTATTCACCATTCTCAACTACTCATAAATGACCTGCTCTTGTTTACGCTGCTGGTTTACATTGTTTCTCCAAGACATCACAGCTGATATCTCCTGGTGCTATTCCCAAAACACCACTCTTGACTCCTTCTTGATGTGAGTAGATGATCTTTGGTGGCAGGGCACCCTCCAATACTTCCACCTATTCTTTACTTTTATACTCACGCTTATTCTCATTCCCATTCTTATTCCACTCTCTACCTCTCCCTAGTTACTTGCAGCATACTATCAATCTCACACACTCTCTCCTCACTGCCTCCGATCCTTCTCTAGCAAATAATTGTTAGCTATGCGTTTCCCTTTCTTCCTGCTTTTATACAGGCATCCCCGCTCTACAGGCTGACTGGGCTACCTCTCCTGTCTCCCTGCACCTCAGAACTTCCTTTAATAGCCCTCACCTTTACCCGCCTGCGGAACTTCTTTACTTTCTAGACAGGTTTGGTGAGAACTCCCCAGATATTTCACACCAACCAGCTGCCACACTTCTCTGCATCTACTTACGGCACCTTTCTCCTTATGTCAATTCCACCCTCCCGCCCCATATTTGGACCCCTAACCATACAAACAACTATCCCTGTTACCGCACCTCCCAACAGCCTACTGGAATCCCTTTAGGCAGCCTTCCACTGTCCAAATGTTCCTTACTCTTTATCTCCAGAACCCAGCCACACACATTACCAAACAGATGGGAACATTCCAACTTTGCATTACTGATAAGCCCTCTATCATTACTGACAAACTGAAAAACATTGGCAGTCACTATTGTTTAGGAAGACACCTACCCTGCATCTCACTCCATCCTTGGCTACCCTCCGCCTGCCCGTCTGAATCTCTGCCTGGCCCCTCCTCTTGCTTGCTCATCCCCAGCCGCATGAATAGCAGTGAAAGGTTATTTGTAGACACTATGCGCTTTCTCGTACACCATGAGAACCGAAGCCCTCCCTCTATGCAGTGGCACTATCAATCCCCATTACAACCTCTTATGGCTGCTGCCCTTGCTGGATCTCTAGGATTGTGGGTGCAGAATTCCTCTTTCAGTACACCCTCTTACCTTTTCACTTTACATTTCCAGTTCTGCCTGACACAAGGCCTCTTCTTTTTATGTGGTTCTTCCACCTACATGTGCCTACCTGCCACCTGGACAGGCACATGTACTCTAGTCTTCCTCACCCCCAGAATCCAGTTTGCAGATGGGAACGAACAACTGCCTGACCCCTCATGACACCAATGCGACAAAAAAGAGTCATCCCACTAATCCCTTTACTTGTGGGTCTAGGACTTTCTGCCTCCACTGTTGCACTTGGAACTGGAATAGCAGGCATCTCAACCTCTGTCACAACATTCCGCAGCCTCTCTAATGACTTCTCTGCTGGCGTTACAGACACATCACAAACTTTACCTGTCCTCCAAGCCCAGGTTGACTCTTTAGCTACAGTTGTCCTCCAGAACCGCCGCAGCCTCGATTTACTCACTGCTGAAAAAAAAAGAAAAGAGGGGACTTAGTATATTTTTAAATGAAGAATGTTGTTTTTAACTAAATCAATCTGGCCTGGTATATGACAACATAAAAAAACTCAAGGAAGGAGCCCAAAAACTCGCCAACCAAGCAAACAATAACGTTGAACCCCCTTGGACACTCTCTAATTGGATGTCCTGGGTACTCCCAATTCTTAGTCCTTTAATACCTATTTTTCTCCTTCTCTTATTCAGATCTTGTGTCTTTTGTTTAGTTTCTCAATTCATACAAAACCACATCTAGGCCATCACCAAAAATTCTATATGACACATGCTCCTTCCAACAACCCCACAATTATCACCCCTTACCCCAAAATCTTTCTTCAGTTGAATCTCTCCCACTGTAGGTTCCCACGCCACCCCTAATCCCTCTCAAAGCAGCCCTGAGAAACTGCCCATTATCTCT
>NW_022317928.1:0-8109 GCF_002776525.5 Piliocolobus tephrosceles
AGAGATAATGGGCAGTTTCTCAGGGCTGCTTTGAGAGGGATTAGGGGTGGCGTGGGAACCTACAGTGGGAGAGATTCAACTGAAGAAAGATTTTGGGGTAAGGGGTGATAATTGTGGGGTTGTTGGAAGGAGCATGTGTCATATAGAATTTTTGGTGATGGCCTAGATGTGGTTTTGTATGAATTGAGAAACTAAACAAAAGACACAAGATCTGAATAAGAGAAGGAGAAAAATAGGTATTAAAGGACTAAGAATTGGGAGTACCCAGGACATCCAATTAGAGAGTGTCCAAGGGGGTTCAACGTTATTGTTTGCTTGGTTGGCGAGTTTTTGGGCTCCTTCCTTGAGTTTTTTTATGTTGTCATATACCAGGCCAGATTGATTTAGTTAAAAACAACATTCTTCATTTAAAAATATACTAAGTCCCCTCTTTTCTTTTTTTTTCAGCAGTGAGTAAATCGAGGCTGCGGCGGTTCTGGAGGACAACTGTAGCTAAAGAGTCAACCTGGGCTTGGAGGACAGGTAAAGTTTGTGATGTGTCTGTAACGCCAGCAGAGAAGTCATTAGAGAGGCTGCGGAATGTTGTGACAGAGGTTGAGATGCCTGCTATTCCAGTTCCAAGTGCAACAGTGGAGGCAGAAAGTCCTAGACCCACAAGTAAAGGGATTAGTGGGATGACTCTTTTTTGTCGCATTGGTGTCATGAGGGGTCAGGCAGTTGTTCGTTCCCATCTGCAAACTGGATTCTGGGGGTGAGGAAGACTAGAGTACATGTGCCTGTCCAGGTGGCAGGTAGGCACATGTAGGTGGAAGAACCACATAAAAAGAAGAGGCCTTGTGTCAGGCAGAACTGGAAATGTAAAGTGAAAAGGTAAGAGGGTGTACTGAAAGAGGAATTCTGCACCCACAATCCTAGAGATCCAGCAAGGGCAGCAGCCATAAGAGGTTGTAATGGGGATTGATAGTGCCACTGCATAGAGGGAGGGCTTCGGTTCTCATGGTGTACGAGAAAGCGCATAGTGTCTACAAATAACCTTTCACTGCTATTCATGCGGCTGGGGATGAGCAAGCAAGAGGAGGGGCCAGGCAGAGATTCAGACGGGCAGGCGGAGGGTAGCCAAGGATGGAGTGAGATGCAGGGTAGGTGTCTTCCTAAACAATAGTGACTGCCAATGTTTTTCAGTTTGTCAGTAATGATAGAGGGCTTATCAGTAATGCAAAGTTGGAATGTTCCCATCTGTTTGGTAATGTGTGTGGCTGGGTTCTGGAGATAAAGAGTAAGGAACATTTGGACAGTGGAAGGCTGCCTAAAGGGATTCCAGTAGGCTGTTGGGAGGTGCGGTAACAGGGATAGTTGTTTGTATGGTTAGGGGTCCAAATATGGGGCGGGAGGGTGGAATTGACATAAGGAGAAAGGTGCCGTAAGTAGATGCAGAGAAGTGTGGCAGCTGGTTGGTGTGAAATATCTGGGGAGTTCTCACCAAACCTGTCTAGAAAGTAAAGAAGTTCCGCAGGCGGGTAAAGGTGAGGGCTATTAAAGGAAGTTCTGAGGTGCAGGGAGACAGGAGAGGTAGCCCAGTCAGCCTGTAGAGCGGGGATGCCTGTATAAAAGCAGGAAGAAAGGGAAACGCATAGCTAACAATTATTTGCTAGAGAAGGATCGGAGGCAGTGAGGAGAGAGTGTGTGAGATTGATAGTATGCTGCAAGTAACTAGGGAGAGGTAGAGAGTGGAATAAGAATGGGAATGAGAATAAGCGTGAGTATAAAAGTAAAGAATAGGTGGAAGTATTGGAGGGTGCCCTGCCACCAAAGATCATCTACTCACATCAAGAAGGAGTCAAGAGTGGTGTTTTGGGAATAGCACCAGGAGATATCAGCTGTGATGTCTTGGAGAAACAATGTAAACCAGCAGCGTAAACAAGAGCAGGTCATTTATGAGTAGTTGAGAATGGTGAATAGGAGTATGACTAGACAGAATACAGTAGAGATGACAAGTTTTTGGGGCGCAATCCTAGTAGTGGGGTTACTGCATAAAGCCCTGTTGCAAAGAGTAGGGTAAGGATGGATAGACCTAATAGAATGAAGGGATGTATTAGGCTCAGAAGCGTTATTATGGATTCTGGGGGTAAGGAAGACTAGAGTACATGTGCCCGTCCAGGTGGCAGGTAGGCACATGTAGGTGGAAGAGCCACATGAAAAGAAGAGACCTTGTGTCAGGCAGAATTGGAAATGTAAAGTGAAAAGGTGAGAGGGTGTACTGAAAGGGGAATTCTGCACCCAAAATCCTCACTGTAGAAATGCAAGTGAGTTTAAGGGAAGTAGGGGAGAGTACTTGCGATTTCCAGGAGGAAGAGGAGATATCAGGCTGGCTGTCGGACGGACACAGCTTTATCCTGAAAGGGTGAACCTAATGGGGAGGGTCCTGCAGGCGGAGGGCGGTTGGAGTACTATCCATGACTAAGTAGGGTCCAGTCCATGGAGGTTGTAGAGTTTGAGGGATCAGATTTTTAACAAGAACTGATCGTCTGGCAAGGGTGTCTTCGTATGGCTGGGAATCTGTAATAGGCAAGAGAAGATTCGCAGCCTGGAGAATTTCCTGTCTAGCCTGCTGGAGGACTGGAGGGTTGGTGTCTGGGACGAGGTTGGGGCCGAGTAAGAAAGTGCATCCACGCCGTGCGCGGTGGCTCACACCTGTAATCCCAGCACTTTGGGAGGCAGAGGCGGGCGGATGGCGAGGTCAGGAGATCCAGACCATACTGGCTAACACTGTGAAACCCGCCCGCCGTCTCTACTAAAAATACAAAAAATTAGCCGGGTGTGGAGGCAGGGGCCTGTAGTCCCAGCTATTTGGGAGGCTGAGGCAGGAGAATGGCGTGAACCTGGGAGGCGGAGGTTGCAGTGAGCCAAGACCGCACCACTGCACTCCAGCCTGGGCGACAGACCGAGACTCCGTCTCAAAAAAAAAAAAGAAAGAAAGCGAGTCCATATAAAAGTTCAAATGGACTGTACCCTGTAGCATCTCGAGGACAGGCTTGGATTCTGAGAAGGGCAAGAGGTAAAAGTACTGTCCAGTCCTTTTTAAGTTGGAGACTGAGCTTGGTGAGGTGTGTCTTTAAAAGACCACAGTGGCTTAAAACAATAAATTTGTTTCTCCTTCATTTTACATGCTGACTTCCCAGTGTAGTCAGCAAGGGAGCTCTGCTCTACCTGGTCATTCAGCAACATAGGCTCCTTCTACTCTTTGGCTTCCCCTATCTCTTTGGCTTCCTCATTCTCTGCATTCAGCTGGCAGATGTGGAGAGGTGGAGTGTCTAGGATCACTGTGGACAGCAGAATAATGGCCCCTAAAGATGTCCACATCTTAATCTCTGGAATCTGTGATTGTTATCTTTATCGCAAAAGATACTTTGTAGCTGTGATTAAATGAAGGGTCTTAAAATGGGGAGATTATCCTGGATTATCTGGATGGGGTCTAAATATAATGACCTTATAAAAGTGAGGCAAGAAAGTCAAGGAGAAAGAAGTAGGATATATGAAGATTGAAAACACTGGAGTGAGGCAAGGAATGAGTCACAAGCCAAGGAATGCAGAAGGCCTCCAGAAGCCAGAAAAAGCAAGAATTCCCCACTAGAGAGCTTCAGAAGGAAGCAGCCCTGCCAACAACATTCTGACTTGAGCCCTGTGAAGCTCATTTCAGACTTCTGGCATCCAGAAGTAGGAGAATAAATTTATGTTGTGTTAAGCAAATAAGGTTATGATAAGTTGTTACAGATGTGTGCACACATGATTTTCAATCATATTCCATTGAACTTAGTCACACAGCTACTCCTATCTGTATGGGGGCCAGGGAATATAGTCTCTCGACGTGGCCAGGAAAAAAATGAAAGAAGGTTGGGGCCAGTCACCCCCACATCCCTTTATGGAGACTTCCAGACTATGGATCCTGTCACGCGCATCCGTGTGAAGAGAGTGTGAACCAACAGGTTTTGTGTGAGCAACAAGGCTGTTTATTTATCCTGGGTACAGGTGGGCTGAGTCTGAAAAAGGAGTCAGCAAAGGGAGGTGGGATTATCATTAGTTCTTATAGGTTTTGGGATAGGTGGTGGAGTTAGGAGCAATGTTTTGGGGGCAGGGGGTGGATCTCACAAAGTACATTCTCAAGGGTGGGGAGAATTACAAAGAACCTTCTTAAGGGTCGAGGAGATTACAAAGTATATTGATCAGTTAGGGTGGGGCAGAAACAAATCACAATGGTGGAATGTCATCAGTTAAGGCTATTTTCACTTCTTCTGTAGATCTTCAGTTGCTTCAGGCCATCTGGATATATGTGTGCAGGTCACTGGGGATACAATGGCTTAACTTGGGCTCAGAGGCCTGACAGATCCCATCAGCCAGATTGACCATCTTTCAGCTTCTCAAGAACACCACACTCCTGTCTCGCACCAGACCTTTATAACTACTGCAGTCTCAGCGTTTTAATGAGTTCTGTGGCAGGTGATGGTGGTTTTCACTGGCATTTCTGAAAGCCTCCCACACCATGTTTATACCATTCAATTAAATGCAAGAGGGGGAACGACTTTTTTTTTTTTTTTTTTTTTGAGACAGAGTCTCACTCTGTTGCCCAGGCTGGACTGCAGTGGCACAATCTTGGCTCACTGCCAACCTCTACCTACCAGATTTCAAGTGATTCTCCTGCTTCAGCCTCCTAGGCTCCCAGCTAGCTGAGATTACAGGCATGTTTCACCACACCCAGCTAATTTTTGTATTTTTAGTAGAGACAGGGTTTTAGCATGTTGGCCAGGCTGGTCTCTAACTCCTGGCTTCAAGTGGTCCACCCACCTCAGCCTCCCAAAGTGCTGAGATTACAGGCGTGACCCACCGTGCCCAGCCAAGATATTTTTAATAATTTAGAATTTATCGCATGCTGTCAGTATGCTTTTAAAATGAGAATACACATGTTCTGACTTTCCTTTTTAGAAACTGCAAGGCAAGGAAATTGTGTAGATAGCAAGGTCAGAAAAGTGACTGAAAAATGTGGCTGTAGAATATAAAAGAGTAAGTAATTCAATACATTTTCTGAGCCATAAAGTAGAAAGAAACCTCAAGAGGTCACTTGGCTGAACTCTCTGCTTCTGAGAAGCCCTAGACTGAAATCATCCCAGATGAAGTTGGTGAGGGGAGCTGGTGGGAAGTGGGGAGAGGAGGAGAAAGGAAGAGGGCCAGGAATTGTGATCTATTCTAAGATCTCTAGGCATAGAGATAAAAAACACCTTTTCAAAGTTTTGTCTCAGTCCTCAGAAAATCTCTACATAGCTGAATACTCAATACTAATATTGGCTAGGGACTTTACATATGGAAGACCTTCTGGCATCCAACTCGGCTATCGTCTAATTTTGAGGAAGGGCTGAGGGTTGGATCTCAGTTACACCCTGGGGAAAGCTATATCTCAAGATCCCCCCCCTACCTGACTGGGCTGAACTGCCAGATTAGAAAAGGGGCAGCCCTCCAGACAAGTCATCTCTGCATCCTAAAATGGGAAACAGGGCAAGAACCTTCCCTTACCATCAGCAGTTGCTTCAAAGTGTCTAATGCCCCAATTCCCTCCAAACCTAAAGAAATCAAGATCCTTGATTCTTCCTTTCCTATAGGAAAGGTCTTAGAAGCAGGCAGGAATATCTTGTTTACATTGTCAGGAGCTTGATATTCTAACTAGATGACCCAAATGTCCTTCAAAAAAGGGCGAGTGACTGCTCTCTCTTGTCATGGGGCAGTAAACCTCTAGGCTTTCAGTCCAGGGATGGGAAGCTAGCAAACAAAATTTAAGGAAGTTTTTTTTTTTTTTTTTTTTTGAGGCGGAGTCTTGCTCTGTGGCCCAGGCTGGAGTGCAGTGAGGCAATCTCGGCTCACTGCAAGCTCCGCCTCCCGGGTTCACGCCATTCTCCTGCCTCAGGCTCCTCAGTAGCTGGGACTACAGGCGCCTGCCACCGCCCCCGGCTAATTTTTTGTATTTTTAATAGAGACGGGGTTTCACCGTGGTCTCGATCTCCTGATCTTGTGATTCGCCCGCCTCGGCCTCCCAAAGTGCTGGGATTACAGGCGTGAGCCACCGCGCCCGGCCTTAAGGAAGTGTTTAGATTCATTGTTTTAATATTTACAAAAATAAGTCCTGTTTCGCTAACGAGTGACAAATCCAGAACTCAAATGCAGTTTGTCTGACTTAAGTCTGCACTTGAAAAAGTCATTCTTTAACTTTTCTGCTCAAGGTCAGTTTTGCTTTATACTCCCCAGCTTTTTACTTCTTTTGTTGTTGTTTTGAGATAGGGTCTTTCTCTGTTGCTCAGGTTGGAGTGCAATGGGGTGATCTCAGCTCACTATAATCTCTGCCTCCTGGGCTCAAACGATTCTCCCACCCTCTCAGCCTCCTGAGTAGCTGGGACCACAGGTACGTGCAACCCCCATCTAATTCTTTGTACTTTTTGTAGAGGAAGGGTCTCACCATGTTGCTCAGACTGATCTCAAACTCCTGGGCTCAAGCAATCTACCCACTTAGGTCTCCCAAAGTGCTGGAATTACAGGCATGAGCCACTGTGCCTGGCCAATTCCATTTTACTGCAAGTCAATTAAAACTATTGTTGGGGGTCCATTAAGGATTTCTTACTATGCTACTGCTTTGGTGGAGTTATTCCTGCCCTTAAGGAGATTTAAATTCTTTGGGATTTCTGCTGACCCTGATCTCCTGCATTATCCCTACCTTCAACTTTGAACTTTTTTTCTTTGTAAATGAACCTCCTTGAATCAGCTTAATGTAAGTGTCATCTGTTTCCTATTAAGCCATGACTGATAGACAGGATCTCCTTGAACTCATGTGGCACGTGGCTGGCTGAGGCATGTGCCTCTTCCAGAGTTCAGGATTATTGCTGCCCAGATCAGGGGTTACAGTTCCCACACCCACTGCCTCAGGATGGGCCACAGGACCTATATGGGCAGAAGAGATGCTCCTGCTGCCAGGCTTATGGCCCACAAGACTGTTTGATCCTGGTGCTCTCTCTGCCCTCACTCAACAGCATCTGCAGCTCTATGGCAAGCATTCTGAATCCTTTTGTGCTGTAGATGCCTGAATCCCTTATCAGAATAATGCTTGTTTAAAAATAGGCTTTTTAGGGCAGGCACGGTGGCTCATGCCTGTAATACCAGCACTTTGGCAGGCCAAGGCGGGAGGATCACTTGAGGCCAGGAGTTCGAGACCAGCCTGACCAAAACGGTGAAACCCGGTCTCTACAAAAAAATACAAAAATTAGCCAGACGTGGTGGCGGGCACCTGTAATCCCAGCTACTCGGGAGGCTGAAGCAGGAGAATCGCTTGAACCTGGGAGGCAGAGGTTGCAGTAAGGTGAGACGGCACCACTGCATTCCAGCCTGGGAGACAAGAGTGAGACCCTGTCTCAAAAAATATATAAATAAAATAAAAATAAACTTTTTATTTTGCAATAGTTGTAGATTTACAGGCAAGTTGCAAAGATAGTGTCTCACGTGTGTGTGTGAAAAGACCACCAAACAGGCTTTGTGTGAGTTGTTTATTTCACCTGGGTGCAGGGGGGGCTGAGTCCGAAAAAGGAGTCAGCAAAGGGTGGTGGATTATCATTAGTTCTTATAGGTTTTGGGATAGGCGGTGGAGTTAACAGCAATGTTGTGGGGGCAGGGGGTGGATCTCACAAAGTACATTCTCAAGGGTGGGGAGAATTTTAAAGAACCTTCTTAATGGTGGGGAAGATTATAAAGAACCTTGTTAAGGGTCAGGGAGATTACAAAGTACATTGATCAGTTAGGGTGGGGCAGAAACAAATCACAATGGTGGAATGTCATCAGTTAAGGCTATTTTCACTTCTTCTGTGGATCTTCAGTTGCTTCAGGCCATCTGGATGTATATGTGCAGGTCACTGGGGATATGATGGCTTAGCTTGGGCTCAGGGGCCTGACATTCCTGTCTTCTTATATTAATAAGAAAAATAAAACAAAATAGTGGTAAAGTGTTGGGGTGGCGAACATTTTGGGGGTGGTATGGAGAGATAATGGGCAGTTTCTCAGGGCTGCTTTGAGAGGGATTAGGGG
>NW_022317929.1:0-1561 GCF_002776525.5 Piliocolobus tephrosceles
AAATCTCATTGCTTCCCCAATCTCACACACACACACACACACACACAGACACCCTCTCTCAAAAAAAAAAAAAAAAATGAAAAATTTCAAATCTCATTGTTTCCCCAATGCCACACACACACACACACCCGGCTTGCTTTGTGTTGGAAGGTGGCTTCCGATGCCAGCAGAGGGTGCTGGTCTCCCGCAGGTGGCTTGAGCACGCCCTCCCCGGGCTGACAGCCACTGCTCACCAGGAGAGTCCAGTCCCTTCCTGGGCTCTACTCACAATAAGTACACCATAACCCCCCAGTTTTGGAAGAACGGTCTTTGCAAATTAAGTAACCATGTTATGTGAATCCCTAGCTTGCAATCACTGGTGCTAGACTGGCTGTCTGCCTCCTGCCCTTTTGCTTCCCTTTTCAAGAAATAAGTCACCATGAATTTTCTTAATGATACTTCTTAATGATACTTATTCGCCTGTTTTAGCCATTTTTCTTCTCTTTCTATCTGAGTCACAGAGTGGTCTTGACGGAGACTGCGTGCTATTGCAGAAAAGACAGAGGCCTTGAAATTAAATAGAGCCAGGTTTAAATACTGGCTTCACCACTCCACCAGGTAACTGTGGGCAAATGTCTAAAGTCTCTGTGCCTCAGTTTCCTTGTTTGTAAAATAAAGGTGATAGCAGTATGTGCTTCGTAGAAACATGAGGATCAAATGAGATAAATCATGTAACCTTAATACATAGTTTCATCTATATCCAGGATTAATAAGTGTGAAAAAAAGAATGAAGAATTAAATGCCCAGTGGAATGCTGTTTCCACCGAGTAGTATCAAGAGAAAGACGTGCACTGTGAAGTCAGAGTGGGTACCAGTCAGGCTGTGGTGCCATAGCAAGCTCTTCACATCTCTAATCCTCAATCTTTCTCATCTGCAAAATGGGCACACTAATATGCCATAGAAAGTTGACAGTTTTAAGTGTGATAATGTGTATAATGGCATCCAGTATAACTCTTGGCACATAGTAAACCCATGATAAATGCTAGTTCTATTTCCTTTAGCAGATAAATGAAGGTTTTGACATTTATGAGCTACCATGTAAAAATCCTTTTGGGACAGGCACAGTGGCTCACGCCTGTAATCCCAGCACTCTGAGAGGCCAAGGTGGGCAGATCATTTGAGGTCAGGAGTTCAAGACCAGCCTGGCCAACATGGTGAAGCCCCGTCTCTAATAAAAATACAAAATGAATAAATAAATTAGCTGGGTGTGGCAGCAGGTGTCTGCAATCCTAGCTATTCAGGAGGCTGAGGTGGGAGAACTGCTTGAACCTAGGGGGTGCAAGTTGCAGTGAGCCAAGAATGCGCCACTGCACTTCAACCTAGGCAACAGAGCAAGACTCCATCTCAAAAAAATGAAAAAAGCCTTTTGGTGTGGTGGCAGGGGTTGTATTTGACAATAATTCTATATGAGAAGGGCCATGATTAATCTGTAAGTGTTTAGAATGATTTGGGTCAAGTTCATAGAGACCTTCCATTTACCCGTAGGTCACTTTTGTTTATTCAGTGATGCAACCATTATTTC
>NW_022317930.1:0-1289 GCF_002776525.5 Piliocolobus tephrosceles
AAAAAATTAAAATCTCATTGCTTCCTCAATGCGACCACACACACACACACACACAGCAAGACCCTCTCTAAAAAAAATGAAATTTTTCAAATCTCATTGCTTCCCCAATGACACACACACACACACACCCAGCTTGCTTTGTGTTGGAAGGTGGCTTCCAATGCCAGCAGAGGGTGCTGGTCTCCCGCAGGCGGCTTGAGCACGCCCTCCCGGGGCTGACAGTCACTGCTCACCAGGAGAGTCCAGTCCCTTCCTGGGCTCTACTCACACAAGTACACCATAACCCCCCAGTTCTGGAAGAACGGTCTTTGCAAATTAAGTAACCATGTTATTTATTTATTTATTTTTTTTGAGACGGAGTCTTGCTTTGTCGCCCAGGCTAGAGTGCAGTGGCCAGATCTCAGCTCACCGCAACCTCTGCCTCCTGGGTTCACGCCATTCTCCTGCCTCAGCCTCCCGAGTGGCTGGGACCACAGGCGCCCACCACCTCGCCCAGCTAATTTTTTGTATTTTTAGTAGAGACGGGGTTTCACCGTGTTAGCCAGGATGGTCTCGATCTCCTGACCTCGTGATCCGCCCGTCTCGGCCTCCCAAAGTGCTGGGATTACAGGCTTGAGCCACCGCGCCCGGCCGAAAATTGACAGTTTTAAGTGTGATAACGTGTATAATGGCATCCAGTATAACTCTTGGCACATAGTAAACCAATGATAAATGCTAGTTCTATTTCCTTTAGCAGATAAATGAAGGTTTTGACATTTATGAGCTACCATGTAAAAATCCTTTTGGGACAGGCACAGTGGCTCACGCCTGTAATCCCAGCACTCTGGGAGGCCAAGGTGGACAGATGATTTGAGGTCAGGAGTTCGAGACCAGCCTGGCCAACATGGTGAAGCCTCATCTCTAATAAAAATACAAAATGAATAAATAAATTAGCTGGGCATGGCAGCAGGTATCTGCAATCCTAGCTACTCAGGAGGCTGAGGTGGGAGAATTGCTTGAACCTAGGGGGTGCAAGTTGCAGTGAGCCGAGAATGCGTCACTGCACTTCAGCCTAGGCAACAGAGCAAGACTCCATCTCAAAAAAATGAAAAAAGCCTTTTGATGTGATGGCATCTCAAAAAAATGAAAAAAGCCTTTTGATGTGTATTTGACAATAATTCTATATGAGAAGGGCCATGATTAATCTGTAAGTGTTTAGAATGATTTAAGTCAAGTTCATAGAGACCTTCCATTTACCCGTAAGTCACTTTTGTTTATTCAGTGATGCAACCATTATTTCACATGGTCAA
>NW_022317931.1:0-1289 GCF_002776525.5 Piliocolobus tephrosceles
TTGACCATGTGAAATAATGGTTGCATCACTGAATAAACAAAAGTGACTTACGGGTAAATGGAAGGTCTCTATGAACTTGACTTAAATCATTCTAAACACTTACAGATTAATCATGGCCCTTCTCATATAGAATTATTGTCAAATACACATCAAAAGGCTTTTTTCATTTTTTTGAGATGCCATCACATCAAAAGGCTTTTTTCATTTTTTTGAGATGGAGTCTTGCTCTGTTGCCTAGGCTGAAGTGCAGTGACGCATTCTCGGCTCACTGCAACTTGCACCCCCTAGGTTCAAGCAATTCTCCCACCTCAGCCTCCTGAGTAGCTAGGATTGCAGATACCTGCTGCCATGCCCAGCTAATTTATTTATTCATTTTGTATTTTTATTAGAGATGAGGCTTCACCATGTTGGCCAGGCTGGTCTCGAACTCCTGACCTCAAATCATCTGTCCACCTTGGCCTCCCAGAGTGCTGGGATTACAGGCGTGAGCCACTGTGCCTGTCCCAAAAGGATTTTTACATGGTAGCTCATAAATGTCAAAACCTTCATTTATCTGCTAAAGGAAATAGAACTAGCATTTATCATTGGTTTACTATGTGCCAAGAGTTATACTGGATGCCATTATACACGTTATCACACTTAAAACTGTCAATTTTCGGCCGGGCGCGGTGGCTCAAGCCTGTAATCCCAGCACTTTGGGAGGCCGAGACGGGCGGATCACGAGGTCAGGAGATCGAGACCATCCTGGCTAACACGGTGAAACCCCGTCTCTACTAAAAATACAAAAAATTAGCTGGGCGAGGTGGTGGGCGCCTGTGGTCCCAGCCACTCGGGAGGCTGAGGCAGGAGAATGGCGTGAACCCAGGAGGCAGAGGTTGCGGTGAGCTGAGATCTGGCCACTGCACTCTAGCCTGGGCGACAAAGCAAGACTCCGTCTCAAAAAAAATAAATAAATAAATAACATGGTTACTTAATTTGCAAAGACCGTTCTTCCAGAACTGGGGGGTTATGGTGTACTTGTGTGAGTAGAGCCCAGGAAGGGACTGGACTCTCCTGGTGAGCAGTGACTGTCAGCCCCGGGAGGGCGTGCTCAAGCCGCCTGCGGGAGACCAGCACCCTCTGCTGGCATTGGAAGCCACCTTCCAACACAAAGCAAGCTGGGTGTGTGTGTGTGTGTGTCATTGGGGAAGCAATGAGATTTGAAAAATTTCATTTTTTTTAGAGAGGGTCTTGCTGTGTGTGTGTGTGTGTGTGGTCGCATTGAGGAAGCAATGAGATTTTAATTTTTT
>NW_022317933.1:0-1561 GCF_002776525.5 Piliocolobus tephrosceles
GAAATAATGGTTGCATCACTGAATAAACAAAAGTGACCTACGGGTAAATGGAAGGTCTCTATGAACTTGACCCAAATCATTCTAAACACTTACAGATTAATCATGGCCCTTCTCATATAGAATTATTGTCAAATACAACCCCTGCCACCACACCAAAAGGCTTTTTTCATTTTTTTGAGATGGAGTCTTGCTCTGTTGCCTAGGTTGAAGTGCAGTGGCGCATTCTTGGCTCACTGCAACTTGCACCCCCTAGGTTCAAGCAGTTCTCCCACCTCAGCCTCCTGAATAGCTAGGATTGCAGACACCTGCTGCCACACCCAGCTAATTTATTTATTCATTTTGTATTTTTATTAGAGACGGGGCTTCACCATGTTGGCCAGGCTGGTCTTGAACTCCTGACCTCAAATGATCTGCCCACCTTGGCCTCTCAGAGTGCTGGGATTACAGGCGTGAGCCACTGTGCCTGTCCCAAAAGGATTTTTACATGGTAGCTCATAAATGTCAAAACCTTCATTTATCTGCTAAAGGAAATAGAACTAGCATTTATCATGGGTTTACTATGTGCCAAGAGTTATACTGGATGCCATTATACACATTATCACACTTAAAACTGTCAACTTTCTATGGCATATTAGTGTGCCCATTTTGCAGATGAGAAAGATTGAGGATTAGAGATGTGAAGAGCTTGCTATGGCACCACAGCCTGACTGGTACCCACTCTGACTTCACAGTGCACGTCTTTCTCTTGATACTACTCGGTGGAAACAGCATTCCACTGGGCATTTAATTCTTCATTCTTTTTTTCACACTTATTAATCCTGGATATAGATGAAACTATGTATTAAGGTTACATGATTTATCTCATTTGATCCTCATGTTTCTACGAAGCACATACTGCTATCACCTTTATTTTACAAACAAGGAAACTGAGGCACAGAGACTTTAGACATTTGCCCACAGTTACCTGGTGGAGTGGTGAAGCCAGTATTTAAACCTGGCTCTATTTAATTTCAAGGCCTCTGTCTTTTCTGCAATAGCACGCAGTCTCCGTCAAGACCACTCTGTGACTCAGATAGAAAGAGAAGAAAAATGGCTAAAACAGGCGAATAAGTATCATTAAGAAGTATCATTAAGAAAATTCATGGTGACTTATTTCTTGAAAAGGGAAGCAAAAGGGCAGGAGGCAGACAGCCAGTCTAGCACCAGTGATTGCAAGCTAGGGATTCACATAACATGGTTACTTAATTTGCAAAGACCGTTCTTCCAAAACTGGGGGGTTATGGTGTACTTATTGTGAGTAGAGCCCAGGAAGGGACTGGACTCTCCTGGTGAGCAGTGGCTGTCAGCCCGGGGAGGGCGTGCTCAAGCCACCTGCGGGAGACCAGCACCCTCTGCTGGCATCGGAAGCCACCTTCCAACACAAAGCAAGCCGGGTGTGTGTGTGTGTGTGGCATTGGGGAAACAATGAGATTTGAAATTTTTCATTTTTTTTTTTTTTTTTGAGAGAGGGTGTCTGTGTGTGTGTGTGTGTGTGTGTGAGATTGGGGAAGCAATGAGATTT
>NW_022317934.1:0-1022 GCF_002776525.5 Piliocolobus tephrosceles
CAGTGATGCAACCATTATTTCACATGGTCAAAAAAGATATTGACCCCGTATTATGTACTATAATAGATATGTTCTAGGTAGCAGAGATACAGCTATGAACAAGACAGTCAACATCTCTGCTGTCACGGAGCTTACAACGAATGTGGAAGTCAGAAAACAAAAAAAGGTAATATGACATGCAGTGCTAGGGAGAAGACTAGAGGAAGTTAAGGGAAGAAGAGGGGTGGAGGGGCTGGACGATAGGAGATAGAGTTGTCAGGGAAGACTTGGAGGAGGAGATAACAGAACATGGCCTGAATAAAGTGAAGATGGAAGCCATGTGATGAGCTGGGGGAAGAGCATTCCAGGAGAGGGAACAGCAAGTGCAAAGGCACAGAGATGAGAAGAAACTGTTCACAGAATGTGAAATTAGTATGTGAGACTCAAACAGTAAGTTAGGGAGAGTGTAGGAATAGATTAAGTCTGAGAAGTAAAGTGCCAGATCATCTAGGGTCTTGTGGACCATGGTACAGATTTTGTCTCGGCCGGGCACGGTGGCTCAAGCCTGTAATCCCAGCACTTTGGGAGGCCGAGACGGGCGGATCACGAGGTCAGGAGATCGAGACCATCCTGGCTAAGCCGGTGAAACCCTGTCTCTACTAAAAAATACAAAAAATTAGCCGGGCGAGGTGGCGGGCGCCTGTAGTCCCAGCTACTCGGGAGGCAGAGGCAGGAGAGTGGCGTGAACCCGGGAGGCGGAGCTTGCAGTGAGCTGAGATCCGGCCACTGCACTCCAGCCTGGGCGACAGAGCGAGACTCCCTCTCAAAAAAAAAAAAAAAAAAAAAAGATTTTGTCTCTAAGCTCCCCACCACTCTAAAGATGGGCCATACTGGCGGGGTGTGGTGGCTCATGCCTATAATCCCAGCACTCTGGGAGGCTGAAGCAGGCGGATCACTTTAGGTCAGGAGTTCGGGACCTGCCTGGCCAACATGGTGAAGCTCCGTCTCTACTAAACATACAAAAATTAGCTGGGTGTGGTGGT
>NW_022317935.1:0-1022 GCF_002776525.5 Piliocolobus tephrosceles
ACCACCACACCCAGCTAATTTTTGTATGTTTAGTAGAGACGGAGCTTCACCATGTTGGCCAGGCAGGTCCCGAACTCCTGACCTAAAGTGATCCGCCTGCTTCAGCCTCCCAGAGTGCTGGGATTATAGGCATGAGCCACCACACCCCGCCAGTATGGCCCATCTTTAGAGTGGTGGGGAGCTTAGAGACAAAATCTTTTTTTTTTTTTTTTTTTTTTGAGAGGGAGTCTCGCTCTGTCGCCCAGGCTGGAGTGCAGTGGCCGGATCTCAGCTCACTGCAAGCTCCGCCTCCCGGGTTCACGCCACTCTCCTGCCTCTGCCTCCCGAGTAGCTGGGACTACAGGCGCCCGCCACCTCGCCCGGCTAATTTTTTGTATTTTTTAGTAGAGACAGGGTTTCACCGGCTTAGCCAGGATGGTCTCGATCTCCTGACCTCGTGATCCGCCCGTCTCGGCCTCCCAAAGTGCTGGGATTACAGGCTTGAGCCACCGTGCCCGGCCGAGACAAAATCTGTACCATGGTCCACAAGACCCTAGATGATCTGGCACTTTACTTCTCAGACTTAATCTATTCCTACACTCTCCCTAACTTACTGTTTGAGTCTCACATACTAATTTCACATTCTGTGAACAGTTTCTTCTCATCTCTGTGCCTTTGCACTTGCTGTTCCCTCTCCTGGAATGCTCTTCCCCCAGCTCATCACATGGCTTCCATCTTCACTTTATTCAGGCCATGTTCTGTTATCTCCTCCTCCAAGTCTTCCCTGACAACTCTATCTCCTATCGTCCAGCCCCTCCACCCCTCTTCTTCCCTTAACTTCCTCTAGTCTTCTCCCTAGCACTGCATGTCATATTACCTTTTTTTGTTTTCTGACTTCCACATTCGTTGTAAGCTCCGTGACAGCAGAGATGTTGACTGTCTTGTTCATAGCTGTATCTCTGCTACCTAGAACATATCTATTATAGTACATAATACGGGGTCAATATCTTTTTTGACCATGTGAAATAATGGTTGCATCACTG
>NW_022317936.1:0-4501 GCF_002776525.5 Piliocolobus tephrosceles
TTTTTTTTGAGACGGAGTCTCGCTGTGTCGCCCAGGCTGGAGTGCAGTGGCGGGATCTCAGCTCACTGCAAGCTCCGCCTCCCGGGTTTACGCCATTCTCCTGCCTCAGCCTCCTGAGTAGCTGGGACTACAGGCGCCCGCCACCTCGCCCGGCTAGTTTTTTGTATTTTTAGTAGAGACAGGGTTTCACCGTGTTAGCCAGGATGGTCTCGATCTCCTGACCTCGTGATCCGCCCGTCTCGGCCTCCCAAAGTGCTGGGATTACAGGCTTGAGCCGCCGCGCCCGGCGTTGCTTGCTTTTTAAAGGCAGTTATCTTCAGAAAAAATTACAAGTGCAAATGTACATACTATTAAAAAGTACACAATAGAGATAACACTGTAATACTCTTCTCAAACCTGTTTTTTCATTTGATAGCACTCCTTAGACATCTTTCCACACTTGCACATAAAAAGCTATCTTTATTCTCTTTTCACTGGCTATACAGTAGTTCATCTTGTGAATAGCATAATTTATTCATCCCCTGCCCTCCTCCACTCCACCAATGAACATTTTGTTGTATATATATTTTTTTCCTGTTGCAAACAATGCTGCAGTGGTCCTCTTGAACATATTTTGGTGTATATCCACGAGCTGAATTTGTAGAGACAAAATTGCCCTGTCAAGGATATATATGCTTTATAAAAGTTGATAAATACCACCAAATTGCCAAATTGTACCAATTTACACTCTCATCCAACAACGTATGGAAATGCTTTCTTCCTCATTTCTGTTTTCTAGCATGGGTATTATCAAACCTTTGCTAATCTGACAGGTGAACAACTTTATCCTCTTTAGATTTATTTGCAGTTTCATAATTTTTTTTTTTTTTTTTTTCCGAGACGGAGTCTGGCTCTGTTGCCCAGGCTAGAGTGCAGTGGCCGGATCTCAGCTCACTGCAAGCTCCGCCTCCCGGGTTTAGGCCATTCTCCTGCCTCAGCCTCCCAAGTAGCTGGGACTACAGGCGCCCGCCACCTCACCCAGCTAGATTTTTGTATTTTTTTTAGTAGAGACGGGGTTTCACCGTATTAGCCAGGATGGTCTCGATCTCCTGACCTCGTGATCCACCCGTCTCGGCCTCCCAAAGTGCTGGGATTACAGGCTTGAGCCACCGCGCCCGGCCGCAGTTTCATAATTATTAGTGAGGTTGCACTACTATTTGTATATTTATTGGCCGTTTGTATTTCTGAAAGTAGTTGTATTTTTGGCTTAATTTTCTATTGTGTTGTTTATCTTTTTAAAATTGATTTGTCTGCACTTGTATATTAAGAAAGTTAGTCTCTTGTCTATTATGAGAATTATGAAATTTTTTTATTTGTATATTATCTGCCTTCTGATTTTGCTTTTGTATTTTTTTTGGTCACATAAATGTGCTTACTTTTTTTTTTTTTTTTTTTTTTTTTTGAGACAGGATCTTGCTCTGTCGCCCAGGCTGGAATGCAGTGGCATGATCTCAGCTCACTGCAGCTTGGACTTCCTCAGACCCAAGTGATCCTCCCGCCTCAGCCTTCTGGGTAGCTTACTTTTTTTTTTTTTTTTCCGTAGAGACTGAGTCTTGCCGTGTTGCCTAGGCTGGTCTCAAACTCTGGGGCTCAAGCGATCCACCTGCCTTGACCTCCCAAAGTGCTGGGATTACAGGCATGGGCCACTGTGCCAGGCCACTTATTTTTTTTTAAAATTATTCATTTATTTATTGAGACAGAGTCTCGCTCTGTTGCCCAGGCTAGAGTGTGGTGGCACAATATCCGCTCATTGTGAGCTCTGCATCCTGGGTTCACACCATTCTCCTGCCTCAGCCTCCCAAGTAGCTGGTACTACAGGCGCCCGCCACCACGCCCAGCTAATTTTTTGTCTTTTTTTAGTAGAGACAGGGTTTCACTGTGTTTGCCAGGTTGGTCTCGATCTCCTGACCTCGTGATCCGCCCGCCTTGGCCTCCCAAAGTGCTGGGATTACAGGTGTGAGCCACTGCACCTGGCTTAATTTTTATATAGTCATGCTCATGAGATTTTTTTCCATGGCCTCTGAGGTATTTGATTTTTCTGTAATTTATTTTGGTGTAGGGAGGAGTGGCTCTAGCTTTATTATTTATCACTTCTCCAAAAGATTAGCTAGTGGTCTTATCATGATTTTTGTTACCTCTATAGATGGGGAGAAAACCCCAAAGAACATTAAAATTATACCCTACCATGAGAGGCTGCAACAGGTTTGAAGGTTAGTTTTGGGGAAAAGAGCAGGAATAACAAAGTGGCACTCCAACTTTCCTCAAAACATCTGCTCATATTGTATGATTGCTTTTTCTGAACAATATCCAATGCTAATATTTATTTATTTTTATTTTTATTGTTGGTTTTTTTTTTTTTTTGAGACGGAGTCTCACTCTGTTAGACAGGATTTTGCTCTTGTTGCCCAGGCTGGAGTGCAGTGGCTCGATCTCGGCTCATGGCAACCTCTGCCTCCTGGGTTCAAGTGATTCTCCTGCCTCACCCTCCCAAGTAGCTGGAATGACAGGCATGTGCCACCACGCCTGGCTTATTTTGTGTTTTTAGTAGAGACGGGGTTTCTCCATGTTGGTCAGGCTGGTCTCGAACTGCTGACCTCAGGTGATCCGCTCGTCTCAGCCTCCCAAAGCGCTGGATTACAGGTGTGAGCCACCACGCCTGGCAAGCTAATATTTATTAAAATAAGTAACGAAAATTTTCTAATCAATATGCAACTTAAAAAAGACACTGGTTAGTCTGGGCACGGTGGCTCACACCTGTAATCCCAGCACTTCGGGAGGCTGAGGTGGGTGGATCACGAGGTCAGGAGATCAAGACCATACTGGCTAACATGGTGAAACCCCTCTACTAAAAATACAAAAAATTAGCTGGGTGTGGTAGCACGTGCCTGTAGTCCCAGCTACTCGGGAGGCTGAGGTGGGAGAATCATTTGAACCCAATAGGCGGAGGTTGCAGTGAGCTGAGATCGCACCACTGCACTCCAGCCTGGGCAACAGAGCAAGACTCCATATCAAAAAGAAAAAAAAAGGGACACTTAAATAAAGTATTGTATGCAGGGTGGAATGCTTTGCAGATGTTGCAAAGAATGAGACAATCAAGTGAAAAGGAAAAGAGAGCACTAAGATTCAGAAGTGTATCGCTGGCCGGGCGCGGTGGCTCAAGCCTGTAATCCCAGCACTTTGGGAGGCCGAGACGGGCGGATCACGAGGTCAGGAGATCAAGACCATCCTGGCTAACACGGTGAAACCCCGTCTCTACTAAAAATACAAAAAACTAGCCGGGCGAGGTGGCGGGCGCCTGTAGTCCCAGCTACTCCGGAGGCTGAGGCAGGAGAATGGCGTAAACCCGGGAGGCGGAGCTTGCAGTGAGCTGAGATTCGGCCACAGCACTCCAGCCCGGGCGACAGAGCAAGACTCCGTCTCAAAAAAAAAAAAAAAAAAAGAAGTGTATCGCTGTGGTTTGAGTGTGTCCCTCCAAAATTTATGTTGGAATTGAATCCACACTGTGATGGAATTAAGAAGTTGGGCCTTTTGGGAAGTGATTAAGTCACGAGGGCTCTGTGTTCATGATGGGATTAGTGCCCTTATAAAAGATTGAAGGGAGCTGCCTTGCCCTTTTCATCATGTCAGGACACAGCAACTAGGTGTCATTTATGAAGCAGCATAAGCCTTACCAGACACTGAATCTGCTGGCAGCTTTATCTTGAACTTCCAAGCCTCCATAATGTATGAAATAAATTTATATTATTATTATTATTATTATTATTATTATTTGCTTTTTTCAGATGGAGCCTCACTCTGTTGCCCAGGCTGGAATGCAGTGGTGCTATCTCGGCTCACTGCAACCTCCGCCTCCCGGGTTCAAGTGATTCCCCGAGTAGCTGTGATGACAGGTGTGAGCCACCATGCCTGGCTAATTTTTGTATTTTTAGTGGAGAGGGTTTCACCATGTTGGTCAGGTTGGTCTTAAACACCAACCTCGTGATCCACCCGCCTTGGCTTCCTGAAGTGCTGGGATTACAGGCGTAAGCCACCGTGCCTGGCTGACCAGACTAATCTTAAAAGTTCTGCATTTAACATATTATTCACGTACTCAAGAACCTACAACAATTCTTGTTGCATCCATACTCACTCAGTATCTTCCACCTGATCATCAAGGCTTTCTACATTCTGGCCCAGGTCTTCTGTTCAATCCCAGCGTTAAAGGCGTTCTCTCCAATATACCTTGCCATAAGGTCACTTTCCTTACCTTTAACTGAACACGCAATGGACATTTCCATCTCTGTATGATAGCTTATGTTTTGCTCCTTCCTCCTTTCATTTATTTTGTAGGTGCTTCTATGAATTCTTGGGTTAAAATGTTCCTAAAAATCACGTTGTCTTAGGCCATACTTGCAGTGCTATAAGGGTATACCTGAACCTGGATAATTTATAAAGAAAAAAAAAAAAAATATATATATATATA
>NW_022317936.1:4601-4847 GCF_002776525.5 Piliocolobus tephrosceles
AAAAAAAAAAAAAAATATATATATATATATATATATTTTTTTTTTTTTTGAGATGGAGTCTCGCTCTGTCGCCCAGGCTGGAGTGCAGTGGCCAGATCTCAGCTCACTGCAAGCTCCGCCTCCCAGGTTTACGCCATTCTCCTGCCTCAGCCTCCCGAGTAAGCTGGGACTACAGGCGCCTGCCACCTCGCCTGGCTAGTTTTTTGTATTTTTTAGTAGAGACGGGGTTTCACCATATTAGCCAGG
>NW_022317937.1:0-246 GCF_002776525.5 Piliocolobus tephrosceles
CCTGGCTAATATGGTGAAACCCCGTCTCTACTAAAAAATACAAAAAACTAGCCAGGCGAGGTGGCAGGCGCCTGTAGTCCCAGCTTACTCGGGAGGCTGAGGCAGGAGAATGGCGTAAACCTGGGAGGCGGAGCTTGCAGTGAGCTGAGATCTGGCCACTGCACTCCAGCCTGGGCGACAGAGCGAGACTCCATCTCAAAAAAAAAAAAAATATATATATATATATATATATTTTTTTTTTTTTTT
>NW_022317937.1:346-4847 GCF_002776525.5 Piliocolobus tephrosceles
TATATATATATATATTTTTTTTTTTTTTCTTTATAAATTATCCAGGTTCAGGTATACCCTTATAGCACTGCAAGTATGGCCTAAGACAACGTGATTTTTAGGAACATTTTAACCCAAGAATTCATAGAAGCACCTACAAAATAAATGAAAGGAGGAAGGAGCAAAACATAAGCTATCATACAGAGATGGAAATGTCCATTGCGTGTTCAGTTAAAGGTAAGGAAAGTGACCTTATGGCAAGGTATATTGGAGAGAACGCCTTTAACGCTGGGATTGAACAGAAGACCTGGGCCAGAATGTAGAAAGCCTTGATGATCAGGTGGAAGATACTGAGTGAGTATGGATGCAACAAGAATTGTTGTAGGTTCTTGAGTACGTGAATAATATGTTAAATGCAGAACTTTTAAGATTAGTCTGGTCAGCCAGGCACGGTGGCTTACGCCTGTAATCCCAGCACTTCAGGAAGCCAAGGCGGGTGGATCACGAGGTTGGTGTTTAAGACCAACCTGACCAACATGGTGAAACCCTCTCCACTAAAAATACAAAAATTAGCCAGGCATGGTGGCTCACACCTGTCATCACAGCTACTCGGGGAATCACTTGAACCCGGGAGGCGGAGGTTGCAGTGAGCCGAGATAGCACCACTGCATTCCAGCCTGGGCAACAGAGTGAGGCTCCATCTGAAAAAAGCAAATAATAATAATAATAATAATAATAATAATATAAATTTATTTCATACATTATGGAGGCTTGGAAGTTCAAGATAAAGCTGCCAGCAGATTCAGTGTCTGGTAAGGCTTATGCTGCTTCATAAATGACACCTAGTTGCTGTGTCCTGACATGATGAAAAGGGCAAGGCAGCTCCCTTCAATCTTTTATAAGGGCACTAATCCCATCATGAACACAGAGCCCTCGTGACTTAATCACTTCCCAAAAGGCCCAACTTCTTAATTCCATCACAGTGTGGATTCAATTCCAACATAAATTTTGGAGGGACACACTCAAACCACAGCGATACACTTCTTTTTTTTTTTTTTTTTTTGAGACGGAGTCTTGCTCTGTCGCCCGGGCTGGAGTGCTGTGGCCGAATCTCAGCTCACTGCAAGCTCCGCCTCCCGGGTTTACGCCATTCTCCTGCCTCAGCCTCCGGAGTAGCTGGGACTACAGGCGCCCGCCACCTCGCCCGGCTAGTTTTTTGTATTTTTAGTAGAGACGGGGTTTCACCGTGTTAGCCAGGATGGTCTTGATCTCCTGACCTCGTGATCCGCCCGTCTCGGCCTCCCAAAGTGCTGGGATTACAGGCTTGAGCCACCGCGCCCGGCCAGCGATACACTTCTGAATCTTAGTGCTCTCTTTTCCTTTTCACTTGATTGTCTCATTCTTTGCAACATCTGCAAAGCATTCCACCCTGCATACAATACTTTATTTAAGTGTCCCTTTTTTTTTCTTTTTGATATGGAGTCTTGCTCTGTTGCCCAGGCTGGAGTGCAGTGGTGCGATCTCAGCTCACTGCAACCTCCGCCTATTGGGTTCAAATGATTCTCCCACCTCAGCCTCCCGAGTAGCTGGGACTACAGGCACGTGCTACCACACCCAGCTAATTTTTTGTATTTTTAGTAGAGGGGTTTCACCATGTTAGCCAGTATGGTCTTGATCTCCTGACCTCGTGATCCACCCACCTCAGCCTCCCGAAGTGCTGGGATTACAGGTGTGAGCCACCGTGCCCAGACTAACCAGTGTCTTTTTTAAGTTGCATATTGATTAGAAAATTTTCGTTACTTATTTTAATAAATATTAGCTTGCCAGGCGTGGTGGCTCACACCTGTAATCCAGCGCTTTGGGAGGCTGAGACGAGCGGATCACCTGAGGTCAGCAGTTCGAGACCAGCCTGACCAACATGGAGAAACCCCGTCTCTACTAAAAACACAAAATAAGCCAGGCGTGGTGGCACATGCCTGTCATTCCAGCTACTTGGGAGGGTGAGGCAGGAGAATCACTTGAACCCAGGAGGCAGAGGTTGCCATGAGCCGAGATCGAGCCACTGCACTCCAGCCTGGGCAACAAGAGCAAAATCCTGTCTAACAGAGTGAGACTCCGTCTCAAAAAAAAAAAAAAACCAACAATAAAAATAAAAATAAATAAATATTAGCATTGGATATTGTTCAGAAAAAGCAATCATACAATATGAGCAGATGTTTTGAGGAAAGTTGGAGTGCCACTTTGTTATTCCTGCTCTTTTCCCCAAAACTAACCTTCAAACCTGTTGCAGCCTCTCATGGTAGGGTATAATTTTAATGTTCTTTGGGGTTTTCTCCCCATCTATAGAGGTAACAAAAATCATGATAAGACCACTAGCTAATCTTTTGGAGAAGTGATAAATAATAAAGCTAGAGCCACTCCTCCCTACACCAAAATAAATTACAGAAAAATCAAATACCTCAGAGGCCATGGAAAAAAATCTCATGAGCATGACTATATAAAAATTAAGCCAGGTGCAGTGGCTCACACCTGTAATCCCAGCACTTTGGGAGGCCAAGGCGGGCGGATCACGAGGTCAGGAGATCGAGACCAACCTGGCAAACACAGTGAAACCCTGTCTCTACTAAAAAAAGACAAAAAATTAGCTGGGCGTGGTGGCGGGCGCCTGTAGTACCAGCTACTTGGGAGGCTGAGGCAGGAGAATGGTGTGAACCCAGGATGCAGAGCTCACAATGAGCGGATATTGTGCCACCACACTCTAGCCTGGGCAACAGAGCGAGACTCTGTCTCAATAAATAAATGAATAATTTTAAAAAAAAATAAGTGGCCTGGCACAGTGGCCCATGCCTGTAATCCCAGCACTTTGGGAGGTCAAGGCAGGTGGATCGCTTGAGCCCCAGAGTTTGAGACCAGCCTAGGCAACACGGCAAGACTCAGTCTCTACGGAAAAAAAAAAAAAAAAGTAAGCTACCCAGAAGGCTGAGGCGGGAGGATCACTTGGGTCTGAGGAAGTCCAAGCTGCAGTGAGCTGAGATCATGCCACTGCATTCCAGCCTGGGCGACAGAGCAAGATCCTGTCTCAAAAAAAAAAAAAAAAAAAAAAAAAAGTAAGCACATTTATGTGACCAAAAAAAATACAAAAGCAAAATCAGAAGGCAGATAATATACAAATAAAAAAATTTCATAATTCTCATAATAGACAAGAGACTAACTTTCTTAATATACAAGTGCAGACAAATCAATTTTAAAAAGATAAACAACACAATAGAAAATTAAGCCAAAAATACAACTACTTTCAGAAATACAAACGGCCAATAAATATACAAATAGTAGTGCAACCTCACTAATAATTATGAAACTGCGGCCGGGCGCGGTGGCTCAAGCCTGTAATCCCAGCACTTTGGGAGGCCGAGACGGGTGGATCACGAGGTCAGGAGATCGAGACCATCCTGGCTAATACGGTGAAACCCCGTCTCTACTAAAAAAAATACAAAAATCTAGCTGGGTGAGGTGGCGGGCGCCTGTAGTCCCAGCTACTTGGGAGGCTGAGGCAGGAGAATGGCCTAAACCCGGGAGGCGGAGCTTGCAGTGAGCTGAGATCCGGCCACTGCACTCTAGCCTGGGCAACAGAGCCAGACTCCGTCTCGGAAAAAAAAAAAAAAAAAAATTATGAAACTGCAAATAAATCTAAAGAGGATAAAGTTGTTCACCTGTCAGATTAGCAAAGGTTTGATAATACCCATGCTAGAAAACAGAAATGAGGAAGAAAGCATTTCCATACGTTGTTGGATGAGAGTGTAAATTGGTACAATTTGGCAATTTGGTGGTATTTATCAACTTTTATAAAGCATATATATCCTTGACAGGGCAATTTTGTCTCTACAAATTCAGCTCGTGGATATACACCAAAATATGTTCAAGAGGACCACTGCAGCATTGTTTGCAACAGGAAAAAAATATATATACAACAAAATGTTCATTGGTGGAGTGGAGGAGGGCAGGGGATGAATAAATTATGCTATTCACAAGATGAACTACTGTATAGCCAGTGAAAAGAGAATAAAGATAGCTTTTTATGTGCAAGTGTGGAAAGATGTCTAAGGAGTGCTATCAAATGAAAAAACAGGTTTGAGAAGAGTATTACAGTGTTATCTCTATTGTGTACTTTTTAATAGTATGTACATTTGCACTTGTAATTTTTTCTGAAGATAACTGCCTTTAAAAAGCAAGCAACGCCGGGCGCGGCGGCTCAAGCCTGTAATCCCAGCACTTTGGGAGGCCGAGACGGGCGGATCACGAGGTCAGGAGATCGAGACCATCCTGGCTAACACGGTGAAACCCTGTCTCTACTAAAAATACAAAAAACTAGCCGGGCGAGGTGGCGGGCGCCTGTAGTCCCAGCTACTCAGGAGGCTGAGGCAGGAGAATGGCGTAAACCCGGGAGGCGGAGCTTGCAGTGAGCTGAGATCCCGCCACTGCACTCCAGCCTGGGCGACACAGCGAGACTCCGTCTCAAAAAAAA
>NW_022317938.1:0-1289 GCF_002776525.5 Piliocolobus tephrosceles
AAAAAATTAAAATCTCATTGCTTCCTCAATGCGACCACACACACACACACACACAGCAAGACCCTCTCTAAAAAAAATGAAATTTTTCAAATCTCATTGCTTCCCCAATGACACACACACACACACACCCAGCTTGCTTTGTGTTGGAAGGTGGCTTCCAATGCCAGCAGAGGGTGCTGGTCTCCCGCAGGCGGCTTGAGCACGCCCTCCCGGGGCTGACAGTCACTGCTCACCAGGAGAGTCCAGTCCCTTCCTGGGCTCTACTCACACAAGTACACCATAACCCCCCAGTTCTGGAAGAACGGTCTTTGCAAATTAAGTAACCATGTTATTTATTTATTTATTTTTTTTGAGACGGAGTCTTGCTTTGTCGCCCAGGCTAGAGTGCAGTGGCCAGATCTCAGCTCACCGCAACCTCTGCCTCCTGGGTTCACGCCATTCTCCTGCCTCAGCCTCCCGAGTGGCTGGGACCACAGGCGCCCACCACCTCGCCCGGCTAATTTTTTGTATTTTTAGTAGAGACGGGGTTTCACCGTGTTAGCCAGGATGGTCTCGATCTCCTGACCTCGTGATCCGCCCGTCTCGGCCTCCCAAAGTGCTGGGATTACAGGCTTGAGCCACCGCGCCCGGCCGAAAATTGACAGTTTTAAGTGTGATAACGTGTATAATGGCATCCAGTATAACTCTTGGCACATAGTAAACCAATGATAAATGCTAGTTCTATTTCCTTTAGCAGATAAATGAAGGTTTTGACATTTATGAGCTACCATGTAAAAATCCTTTTGGGACAGGCACAGTGGCTCACGCCTGTAATCCCAGCACTCTGGGAGGCCAAGGTGGGCAGATGATTTGAGGTCAGGAGTTCGAGACCAGCCTGGCCAACATGGTGAAGCCTCATCTCTAATAAAAATACAAAATGAATAAATAAATTAGCTGGGCATGGCAGCAGGTATCTGCAATCCTAGCTACTCAGGAGGCTGAGGTGGGAGAATTGCTTGAACCTAGGGGGTGCAAGTTGCAGTGAGCCGAGAATGCGTCACTGCACTTCAGCCTAGGCAACAGAGCAAGACTCCATCTCAAAAAAATGAAAAAAGCCTTTTGATGTGATGGCATCTCAAAAAAATGAAAAAAGCCTTTTGATGTGTATTTGACAATAATTCTATATGAGAAGGGCCATGATTAATCTGTAAGTGTTTAGAATGATTTAAGTCAAGTTCATAGAGACCTTCCATTTACCCGTAAGTCACTTTTGTTTATTCAGTGATGCAACCATTATTTCACATGGTCAA
>NW_022317939.1:0-1289 GCF_002776525.5 Piliocolobus tephrosceles
TTGACCATGTGAAATAATGGTTGCATCACTGAATAAACAAAAGTGACTTACGGGTAAATGGAAGGTCTCTATGAACTTGACTTAAATCATTCTAAACACTTACAGATTAATCATGGCCCTTCTCATATAGAATTATTGTCAAATACACATCAAAAGGCTTTTTTCATTTTTTTGAGATGCCATCACATCAAAAGGCTTTTTTCATTTTTTTGAGATGGAGTCTTGCTCTGTTGCCTAGGCTGAAGTGCAGTGACGCATTCTCGGCTCACTGCAACTTGCACCCCCTAGGTTCAAGCAATTCTCCCACCTCAGCCTCCTGAGTAGCTAGGATTGCAGATACCTGCTGCCATGCCCAGCTAATTTATTTATTCATTTTGTATTTTTATTAGAGATGAGGCTTCACCATGTTGGCCAGGCTGGTCTCGAACTCCTGACCTCAAATCATCTGCCCACCTTGGCCTCCCAGAGTGCTGGGATTACAGGCGTGAGCCACTGTGCCTGTCCCAAAAGGATTTTTACATGGTAGCTCATAAATGTCAAAACCTTCATTTATCTGCTAAAGGAAATAGAACTAGCATTTATCATTGGTTTACTATGTGCCAAGAGTTATACTGGATGCCATTATACACGTTATCACACTTAAAACTGTCAATTTTCGGCCGGGCGCGGTGGCTCAAGCCTGTAATCCCAGCACTTTGGGAGGCCGAGACGGGCGGATCACGAGGTCAGGAGATCGAGACCATCCTGGCTAACACGGTGAAACCCCGTCTCTACTAAAAATACAAAAAATTAGCCGGGCGAGGTGGTGGGCGCCTGTGGTCCCAGCCACTCGGGAGGCTGAGGCAGGAGAATGGCGTGAACCCAGGAGGCAGAGGTTGCGGTGAGCTGAGATCTGGCCACTGCACTCTAGCCTGGGCGACAAAGCAAGACTCCGTCTCAAAAAAAATAAATAAATAAATAACATGGTTACTTAATTTGCAAAGACCGTTCTTCCAGAACTGGGGGGTTATGGTGTACTTGTGTGAGTAGAGCCCAGGAAGGGACTGGACTCTCCTGGTGAGCAGTGACTGTCAGCCCCGGGAGGGCGTGCTCAAGCCGCCTGCGGGAGACCAGCACCCTCTGCTGGCATTGGAAGCCACCTTCCAACACAAAGCAAGCTGGGTGTGTGTGTGTGTGTGTCATTGGGGAAGCAATGAGATTTGAAAAATTTCATTTTTTTTAGAGAGGGTCTTGCTGTGTGTGTGTGTGTGTGTGGTCGCATTGAGGAAGCAATGAGATTTTAATTTTTT
>NW_022317940.1:0-2807 GCF_002776525.5 Piliocolobus tephrosceles
GGGAGGCTGAGGCAGGAGAATGGCATAAACCCGGGAGGCGGAGCTTGCAGTGAGCTGAGATCCGGCCTCTGCACTCCAGCCCGGGCGACAGAGCGAGACTCCATCTCAAAAAAAAAAAAAACACTGCTCAGACTCATATACTAGGTGGCACAAAAGACTGCCTGCTCTGAATGACATCTGGAGCAGAAAAAGTATAGCCCCACTTATCATCGCTCTCAGCGACCCACTGAGGGACTTTATGATTCCTATTCCTGCAGTTCTGGGCTCTGCATGGTGAGACATTCTGATTCCCAAAGGGCCATACTCTTCCAGCAAGCATCACATTAAGTTACATGGTATGGCTACCACTTGGGCACATTGAACTCTTTGTATTCAGGAATCACCAAGTAAGAAGAGAAATTATCATTATCATATTGCCAGTGTAATTGACCCTGATCAGGCAAGAGGTGGGGCTGCTGTTTTAAAATTGGGGCAGGGAAGAATATGTGTGGTGACTCACTTGGGCATTTCTTTCTTCTTCTTTTTTTTTTTTTAAGATGGAGTTTTGCTTTTGTTGCCCAGGCTGGAGTGCAATGGTGCCATCTTGGCTCACTGCAACCTCCACCTCCCAGATTCAAATGATTCTCCTGCCTCAGCTTCCCAAGTAGCTGGGATTACAGGCATGAGCCACTACACCCGGCTAATTTTTTGTATTTATTAGAGATGGGGTTTCACCATGTTGGTCAGGCTGGTGTTGAACTCCTGACCTCAGGTCATCTGTCCGCCTCAGCCTCCCAAAGGGCTGAGATTACAGGCGTGTGCCACTGCGCCTTGGGCATTTCTTGGTATTCCTTTGCTTAGTTGTGATTGTGAATGAATAATTGCAAAAACCCTGGCCTGAGAAGGGGGCCTCAGACCCCTGAGGAATTAGTGTTTGGGCCACAGCATCAGTAAGCCACTGAAACTAGTAGAAGTGATACAAAGAGGGATTTAGAGTAGAGGAAGGAAACAATGAGTACCTGTTGCACCTCCAAGAACAACTGCGGCAATGGGGGCTGTATATTATTCCACTGATCACGCTCATGTAAGTTTTTCACAGGAAGAGAAGCCCTTCCCAATTGTGTTTGGAGAAGTGAATCCACGTGATACAAAGGGTGGACTGGAGCAGCCATGGAGGTAGCCCATTTGGATTCCTTTCATGAAAGAACTTTCTGTTCAGCTGTAGGAGTGCAGTTATCTCACGGCTTCCAGCTACAACAACTTCAGGATTCATGATCATGTTCATGTTAAGACCACACTCTTCCCAGGCAGCCTACTGACAATGATTGAGCATGGTGTGCATACTAAAGCCCGACCATTTTGGCCCAGCTTTGCCCCTAGTCTCCCGCAGAGTTGACTGAGACTTTGTCAGATCCGCATCATGACTTGAGGCTCTCCCTACCCATCCTGCTTGCTCTCCCTATATCTTTCACAGGCATTACCCCCAATAAACCTCTTCTGCTCCTAACTTTGAGCATCTCCTTTCCAGAGAATCCAAACCAATGCACTGAGTGATAAAATAATATTGAACAGAGAAAATGAAAACTGTATATATATGCACATATAAGGTTTATGTAATTTATATATAGTTATATATATGCATATATTTACACATACACAATACAGTTATAATTTTTTTTTTTTTTTTGAGACAGTCTCACCCTGTCATCCAGGCTAGAGTACAACGGCACTGTCTCAGCTCACTGCAACCTCTGCCTCCCAGGTTCAAGCGATTCTCCTGCCTTAGCCTCCCAAGTAGCTGGGACTACAGGTGCGTGCCACCACACCTGGCTAATTTTTTAACTTTTAGTAGAGTCGGGGTTTCACTATGTTGGCCAGGCTGGTCTCGAACTCCTGACCTCATGATCCGCCCACATTGGCCTCCCAAAGTGCTGGGATTACAGGCATGAGCCACCACACCTGGCCATAAATTTTTTTTTGAGACGGAGTCTTGCTCTGTCACCTAGGCTGGAGTGCAGTGGCACAATCTCAGCTCACTGCAACCTCTGCCTCCCGGGTTCAAGCGATTCTCCTGCCTCAGCCTCCCGAGTAGCTGGGACTACAGGCACCTCACCAACACACTTGGCTAATTTTTGTGTTTTTAGTAGAGACAGGATTTCACCATGTTCTTGAACTCCTGACCTCAGGTAATCCACCCTTCCTGGCCTCCCAAAGTGCTGGGATTACGGGCATGAGTCACTAGGCCAGGGATAAATTATTCTGAGACACAGTCTCACTCTGTCACCCAGGCTGGAGTGCAATGGCATCATCTTGGCTCACTGCAACCTCTGCCTCCTGGGTTCAAGTGATTCTCCTGCCTCAGCCTCCCGAGTAGCTGGGACTATAGGCACCCACCACCACACTTGGCATATTTTTGTATTTTTAGTAGAGACGGGGTTTCACCATGTGGCCAGGCTGGTCTTGAACTCCTCACCTCAGGTGATCTGCCCGCCTCCGCCTCTCAAAGTGCTGGGATTACAGGCATGAGCCACCGCACCTGGCATAAATATTTTTAACGTGTGTTTGTATAGATGAGACCTCGAAGACATGGAAAAATAAAACTGTTTGATCTATTAAATAGAGTAAAAGGGGCCGGGCGCGGTGGCTCAAGCCTGTAATCCCAGCACTTTGGGAGGCCGAGACGGGCGGATCACGAGCTCAGGAGATCGAGACCATCCTGGCTAATACGGTGAAACCCTGTCTCTACTAAAAAATACAAAAAACTAGCCGGGCGAGGTGGCGGGCGCCTGTAGTCCCAGCTACTCGGGAGGCTGAGGCAGGAGAATGGC
>NW_022317941.1:0-2807 GCF_002776525.5 Piliocolobus tephrosceles
GCCATTCTCCTGCCTCAGCCTCCCGAGTAGCTGGGACTACAGGCGCCCGCCACCTCGCCCGGCTAGTTTTTTGTATTTTTTAGTAGAGACAGGGTTTCACCGTATTAGCCAGGATGGTCTCGATCTCCTGAGCTCGTGATCCGCCCGTCTCGGCCTCCCAAAGTGCTGGGATTACAGGCTTGAGCCACCGCGCCCGGCCCCTTTTACTCTATTTAATAGATCAAACAGTTTTATTTTTCCATGTCTTCGAGGTCTCATCTATACAAACACACGTTAAAAATATTTATGCCAGGTGCGGTGGCTCATGCCTGTAATCCCAGCACTTTGAGAGGCGGAGGCGGGCAGATCACCTGAGGTGAGGAGTTCAAGACCAGCCTGGCCACATGGTGAAACCCCGTCTCTACTAAAAATACAAAAATATGCCAAGTGTGGTGGTGGGTGCCTATAGTCCCAGCTACTCGGGAGGCTGAGGCAGGAGAATCACTTGAACCCAGGAGGCAGAGGTTGCAGTGAGCCAAGATGATGCCATTGCACTCCAGCCTGGGTGACAGAGTGAGACTGTGTCTCAGAATAATTTATCCCTGGCCTAGTGACTCATGCCCGTAATCCCAGCACTTTGGGAGGCCAGGAAGGGTGGATTACCTGAGGTCAGGAGTTCAAGAACATGGTGAAATCCTGTCTCTACTAAAAACACAAAAATTAGCCAAGTGTGTTGGTGAGGTGCCTGTAGTCCCAGCTACTCGGGAGGCTGAGGCAGGAGAATCGCTTGAACCCGGGAGGCAGAGGTTGCAGTGAGCTGAGATTGTGCCACTGCACTCCAGCCTAGGTGACAGAGCAAGACTCCGTCTCAAAAAAAAATTTATGGCCAGGTGTGGTGGCTCATGCCTGTAATCCCAGCACTTTGGGAGGCCAATGTGGGCGGATCATGAGGTCAGGAGTTCGAGACCAGCCTGGCCAACATAGTGAAACCCCGACTCTACTAAAAGTTAAAAAATTAGCCAGGTGTGGTGGCACGCACCTGTAGTCCCAGCTACTTGGGAGGCTAAGGCAGGAGAATCGCTTGAACCTGGGAGGCAGAGGTTGCAGTGAGCTGAGACAGTGCCGTTGTACTCTAGCCTGGATGACAGGGTGAGACTGTCTCAAAAAAAAAAAAAAAATTATAACTGTATTGTGTATGTGTAAATATATGCATATATATAACTATATATAAATTACATAAACCTTATATGTGCATATATATACAGTTTTCATTTTCTCTGTTCAATATTATTTTATCACTCAGTGCATTGGTTTGGATTCTCTGGAAAGGAGATGCTCAAAGTTAGGAGCAGAAGAGGTTTATTGGGGGTAATGCCTGTGAAAGATATAGGGAGAGCAAGCAGGATGGGTAGGGAGAGCCTCAAGTCATGATGCGGATCTGACAAAGTCTCAGTCAACTCTGCGGGAGACTAGGGGCAAAGCTGGGCCAAAATGGTCGGGCTTTAGTATGCACACCATGCTCAATCATTGTCAGTAGGCTGCCTGGGAAGAGTGTGGTCTTAACATGAACATGATCATGAATCCTGAAGTTGTTGTAGCTGGAAGCCGTGAGATAACTGCACTCCTACAGCTGAACAGAAAGTTCTTTCATGAAAGGAATCCAAATGGGCTACCTCCATGGCTGCTCCAGTCCACCCTTTGTATCACGTGGATTCACTTCTCCAAACACAATTGGGAAGGGCTTCTCTTCCTGTGAAAAACTTACATGAGCGTGATCAGTGGAATAATATACAGCCCCCATTGCCGCAGTTGTTCTTGGAGGTGCAACAGGTACTCATTGTTTCCTTCCTCTACTCTAAATCCCTCTTTGTATCACTTCTACTAGTTTCAGTGGCTTACTGATGCTGTGGCCCAAACACTAATTCCTCAGGGGTCTGAGGCCCCCTTCTCAGGCCAGGGTTTTTGCAATTATTCATTCACAATCACAACTAAGCAAAGGAATACCAAGAAATGCCCAAGGCGCAGTGGCACACGCCTGTAATCTCAGCCCTTTGGGAGGCTGAGGCGGACAGATGACCTGAGGTCAGGAGTTCAACACCAGCCTGACCAACATGGTGAAACCCCATCTCTAATAAATACAAAAAATTAGCCGGGTGTAGTGGCTCATGCCTGTAATCCCAGCTACTTGGGAAGCTGAGGCAGGAGAATCATTTGAATCTGGGAGGTGGAGGTTGCAGTGAGCCAAGATGGCACCATTGCACTCCAGCCTGGGCAACAAAAGCAAAACTCCATCTTAAAAAAAAAAAAAGAAGAAGAAAGAAATGCCCAAGTGAGTCACCACACATATTCTTCCCTGCCCCAATTTTAAAACAGCAGCCCCACCTCTTGCCTGATCAGGGTCAATTACACTGGCAATATGATAATGATAATTTCTCTTCTTACTTGGTGATTCCTGAATACAAAGAGTTCAATGTGCCCAAGTGGTAGCCATACCATGTAACTTAATGTGATGCTTGCTGGAAGAGTATGGCCCTTTGGGAATCAGAATGTCTCACCATGCAGAGCCCAGAACTGCAGGAATAGGAATCATAAAGTCCCTCAGTGGGTCGCTGAGAGCGATGATAAGTGGGGCTATACTTTTTCTGCTCCAGATGTCATTCAGAGCAGGCAGTCTTTTGTGCCACCTAGTATATGAGTCTGAGCAGTGTTTTTTTTTTTTTTGAGATGGAGTCTCGCTCTGTCGCCCGGGCTGGAGTGCAGAGGCCGGATCTCAGCTCACTGCAAGCTCCGCCTCCCGGGTTTATGCCATTCTCCTGCCTCAGCCTCCC
>NW_022317942.1:0-1196 GCF_002776525.5 Piliocolobus tephrosceles
CTCTGTGATGGGGATCTCATTTCACTCCAGGCAGGGGGCTGCCCACTGCATGAGCTAGCAGCATGCTTTTCCTTGTTTGCTGTTTTATCCTATTATAATTTTCATCCACCTATAGAACTGTGCTCCCGGGCATGGTGGTTCACACCCGTAATCCCAGCACTTTGAGAGGCCAAAACAGGCAGATCACTTGAGGTCAGGAATTCGAGACCAGCCTGGCCAACATGGTGAAACCCCATCTCTACTAAAAATACAAAAATTAACCGGGCATGTTGGTGGGCATCTGTAATCCCTGCTACTCAGGAGGCTGAGGTGGGAGAATCGCTTGAACTCGGGAGGTGGAGGTTGCAGTGAGCTTGGATCACGCCACTGCACTCCAGCCTGGGTGACAGAGCAAAGACACTGTCTCATACAAAAAAAGGGGGCTTTGGTTTTTTGAGCCCAAAGATTCTCCTTTACCTTGTGTCTCTCACAGTCCCCTTGAGAGAGCTCTGAACAGGACATTGGAAGACTTGTAAGAGCTTGAATGAATCACTGAATCTCTGAGCCTCTGTTTTCTTGCAAAAGAAGGATAATACTCTTTCCCCTATTGGCCCCCCGGCTAGTCCGCAACCTTCCAACCAGCATGAGAAGGAAGGTGCTCTGGGACCTTAAAGTGCCACACAGCCATCAGGGCCCAGTGCCATGGGGCCCTGATCTCTTCACTGCACTCTGGGGACTTCCCTCAGTGACCTGTCTTCTGCTTTATCATTTGAGTTTTTAATTTCAAGCAGATAGATTTTGCATTTCTAGATGTTCTGTCTGGCTCAGTTCGGAAACTGCTTAGCCATGAGGTTAATATCTTTTTTCTGCTGTATATTCTGTTTTTAATCATTTTTAAAATACTTTCTTAAGATCTCTTTCGATTGCTCATGGGGTACTAGTGCTTGTGTTTGAGTCTTTAGACCTCAGGGTGGAGTGTTACCTCGTGTTTTGTAATGTCTACGGAGAGGCCACCAGAATTGCTTGAACCCAGGAGGCGGAGGTTGCACTGAGCTGAAATCACGCCACTGCACTCCAGCCTGGGCAACAGAGTGAGACTGTGTCTCACAAAAAAAAAAAAAAAAAAAAAGTTTCTGCCCCAGGCCCTCTAGCCAATTTCCCTTTGTACACCTCTGTGATGGGGATCTCATTTCACTCCAGGCAGGGGGCTGCCCACT
>NW_022317944.1:0-1196 GCF_002776525.5 Piliocolobus tephrosceles
AGTGGGCAGCCCCCTGCCTGGAGTGAAATGAGATCCCCATCACAGAGGTGTACAAAGGGAAATTGGCTAGAGGGCCTGGGGCAGAAACTTTTTTTTTTTTTTTTTTTTTGTGAGACACAGTCTCACTCTGTTGCCCAGGCTGGAGTGCAGTGGCGTGATTTCAGCTCAGTGCAACCTCCGCCTCCTGGGTTCAAGCAATTCTGGTGGCCTCTCCGTAGACATTACAAAACACGAGGTAACACTCCACCCTGAGGTCTAAAGACTCAAACACAAGCACTAGTACCCCATGAGCAATCGAAAGAGATCTTAAGAAAGTATTTTAAAAATGATTAAAAACAGAATATACAGCAGAAAAAAGATATTAACCTCATGGCTAAGCAGTTTCCGAACTGAGCCAGACAGAACATCTAGAAATGCAAAATCTATCTGCTTGAAATTAAAAACTCAAATGATAAAGCAGAAGACAGGTCACTGAGGGAAGTCCCCAGAGTGCAGTGAAGAGATCAGGGCCCCATGGCACTGGGCCCTGATGGCTGTGTGGCACTTTAAGGTCCCAGAGCACCTTCCTTCTCATGCTGGTTGGAAGGTTGCGGACTAGCCGGGGGGCCAATAGGGGAAAGAGTATTATCCTTCTTTTGCAAGAAAACAGAGGCTCAGAGATTCAGTGATTCATTCAAGCTCTTACAAGTCTTCCAATGTCCTGTTCAGAGCTCTCTCAAGGGGACTGTGAGAGACACAAGGTAAAGGAGAATCTTTGGGCTCAAAAAACCAAAGCCCCCTTTTTTTGTATGAGACAGTGTCTTTGCTCTGTCACCCAGGCTGGAGTGCAGTGGCGTGATCCAAGCTCACTGCAACCTCCACCTCCCGAGTTCAAGCGATTCTCCCACCTCAGCCTCCTGAGTAGCAGGGATTACAGATGCCCACCAACATGCCCGGTTAATTTTTGTATTTTTAGTAGAGATGGGGTTTCACCATGTTGGCCAGGCTGGTCTCGAATTCCTGACCTCAAGTGATCTGCCTGTTTTGGCCTCTCAAAGTGCTGGGATTACGGGTGTGAACCACCATGCCCGGGAGCACAGTTCTATAGGTGGATGAAAATTATAATAGGATAAAACAGCAAACAAGGAAAAGCATGCTGCTAGCTCATGCAGTGGGCAGCCCCCTGCCTGGAGTGAAATGAGATCCCCATCACAGAG
>NW_022317945.1:0-5735 GCF_002776525.5 Piliocolobus tephrosceles
CAGGTTTTAAAGAAATTCATTAATGTTATTTTATGTTTTTGTATGGTTTTATTTTTATTTGCATTAAAGCTTTTGTCTTATTTGGAATTTGTTTTGGTACGTGACGTGGGAAATGAATCTAACTTTATTTTTTCATGTATCTTCCTGGTTGTCCAAACATCAACATTGTTGAAACATCTCATCTTGTCCTCTTGATGTGAGATGGCATCCTACTTTCCTTTACTTAGAGGGGTGGGGTCTGGGCATGAGGTCTGCTGGCAATCACCTTTTCCTGGGGTGTTATCCTACGTCTTTGGCTGGGAGTGGAGCTGAAAAGGAGTTCCGTGTTCTTGGTCTTGTGACATGGAGAAGATCTCCTGTGACGTGGAGCTGGAGGAGGGAATAGGAACTAGCTCTGGCTCAAAGGACACAGACTTCCACTGTTTTAGCAACATCTAGGAGATTTTCTTGAATAAATGCTTATTAATTTGCTGTGTGCCTAAGGTCAATTTCCAGAGACTTTAAATGTGTTCTATAATGCACAGTTAAACTGTTGTTTCACTGCGGGGAAAAGGGTATTCCAAGCTCCTCTCCTCTGGAAATCTGATCAAATCCTTTCTTCAGTCCTTCAGTAATGGTTAATTATAGATGTGTATATCATATTTACATTTATCTTTATTGATATAACAGTTATGCTTGGTGTTTCATGCATATATGATAGCATCTTATGTGTTTATACATTTTATAAAGTTGTTTACTATGTGATCTCATTTATTTGCTTGTGAAAAATGTTTTTCTAGTAGATTCGTTTGGGGACTTGCTCAGTGGTAATTTTTTAAATGACAGCTTTATACAGTATTTTTATAATCTCTTCATTTATCCAGGACTGATTACTTCTCTCTTTTCTGCAGTGTTAAAACTAGGTATTTTCTCTTTCCGCTGCCTTCCAGGCCTCTCACCACTAGAATTCAGTCAATAACAGTGTCCCTGGCATGCTATTTAGTATTTGTCATTTTGCCGTTACATACGCTTCTATTTCTAACATGAGATTTACTGCTTTGAATGATCCACTTTGAGTCCTGGCTGTTACCGCTGAGGTGACCAAGTCCTCCTCCTCAGCCCCCCACCTGTGTGTGCACATCGTGTCTCTCAGCTCTGGAGCTGCTGGTGATGTCAGGGTCTCAGCGAACAAGACCCCTCAGAGTTGAAAACTGTACAAACATCGTATGCGGCAGGCTTGATGTACCCTGTGTCCTCCATTCTTTCCTCCTTCCTCTTCCACTTTTTGTTAGTTTTGATACTGGTTTATTTCCAGGGCATATGGTATTTGTATTCATTTTATTATCCTGGTTCTCACGTTTATTTTAGTTTTAGTCAATGCAATTCACAATTATAATAGTCCGTCATAGTTTCTTTAGTTATCTCTTGGTTGGCTAAAGTTTGTTCTCTGGGATTTTTCCCAAGTAGGAAAATATTCCCTGAGTTTGTGTGTATTTAAAACTGCCTGAAATATACATTTGGAATATAGCCTGACTAGGTAGAAAACCTTTGTTTCTCATTTCGCTTTTTGAATATCTTATAAGTATTGGGCCACTGTATCTTGGCATGAAATTTTGCTAGGAAAAAATATGAGACTAGCCAGTTACATTCTCTTTTCTAAGTGGCTCGATTAAAGGATATTTTCTGTAATGTTTCTTTAAAACTTTCTAGGATGTTCTTAGTGTTTCCTTTTCTGTGGAACCTAATTTTATTCTGGAAAAGTTTTCTTAGACCCTCCAAGATTTAAGAATCAGTTCTTAAAGGGATTCACGCTGTTTCAGTGCTGTCTTTTTTTTTTTCTTTCCATACCTTCCTTTTTAATATATTTTATATTGTCTCTGCTTATCTTCTATAGCCATTGTTTTCCCTCTAATACTTTTTAGATTTTCCCTTTAATTTTACTTTTACTTTTTTATTTTTATTTTCTGTGTTCCTTACTGTGTTTCCGAAAGTCTCTTTTAATTTCTGTACTTCTTCCAGGTTCACCTTCATTTCTATGAAGATTTTGGTTTTTCTTCATGTTTGCTGGTTTCTGTCAGCACATTTTTTTTCCTAACGTTTCACCGCTGCTTTCTGTGAGTCCTTATATTTCTGCTTCATGGTCTTCCACTTTTGATCTGATAGCTCCATTAAGTTTTCATTTCATGGCAAAATATTTGGGTAACATTTTCATCTTGATGTTGGCATTGGTTTTTGTTGTGCGATCTTTCTCCATTGATAAGTTTGCTTTTTTCCCACAGTTTTTTCTTATAGTGTCTTTACATAAATCGATAATTATTAATTACTGAATTAATTGAAATGTTTTGAACCAACAATTTGTGAAGAGTTTCTATGAAGAAGAAAGGAGGAGGCAAAGTTGTCTGGCAAGCTTAACGACCCAGCAGTCTTCTCCTTTCCCACCACAGAATTAGATGGCTTCTGCAAATACGGCTAAGTGGTGGGGCTCTTTGTAGAGCATAGAGCATCGCCTTCTCTGAGTGAAACTGGGCCAAAAAGGGCTTCGATGACCTCGGTCCATAGAGGCTTCTGAATCCATTATTACGAACTAACAATACAATTTTTATATTTCAGAGTCCCTGGCCTTCAGCCCTTTCTGAAATCAGCCACCACTGTGCCTTTAAGCCACCACTGTGCTTTTTTTCCTTTTGTCTCGCATGACTTGCTTGATTTCAACTGTTTGGGGTCTCTGTATGTACTTTTGAGTCTATGGTCCATTTCTATTTACTCCTAGTTTGGCTTAAAATGGAATTGTCTTTTAAAATATACTCTTGCTGGGGGGGTGGAGCAAGATGGCCCAATAGGAACAGCTCCAGTCTCCAACTACCAGCACGAGCAACACAGAAGACTGGTGATTTCTGCATTTTCAACTGAGCCTCTGCTGCTGATACCCAGGCAAACAGGGTCTGGAGTGGACCTCAAGCAATCTCCAACAGACCTGCAGCTGAGGGTCCTGACAGTTAGAAGGAAAACTATCAAACGGGAAGGACACCTATACCAAAACCCCATCAGTACGTCACCATCATCAAAGACCAGAGGCAGATAAAACCACAAAGAAGGGGAAAAAGCAGGGCAGAAAAGCTGGAAATTCAAAAAATAAGAGCGCATCTCCCCCTGCAAAGGAGCACAGCTCATCGCCAGCAATGGATCGAAGCTGGTCAGAGAATGACTTTGACGAGATGAGAGAAGAAGGCTTCAGTCCATCAAACTTCTCAGAGCTAAAGGAGGAATTACATACCCAGCGCAAAGAAACTAAAAATCTTGAAAAAAGAGTGGAAGAATTGACGGCTAGAATAATTAATGCAGAGAAGGTCATAAACGAAATGACAGAGATGAAAACCATGACACGAGAAATACATGACAGATGCACAAGCTTCAGTAACCGACTCGATCAACTGGAAGAAAGAGTATCAGCGATTGAGGATCAAATGAATGAAACGAAGCGAGAAGAGAAACCAAAAGAAAAAAGAAGAAAAAGAAATGAACAAAGCCTGCAAGAAGTATGGGATTATGTAAAAAGACCAAATCTACGTCTGATTGGGGTGCCTGAAAGTGAGGGGGAAAATGAAACCAAGTTGGAAAACACTCTTCAGGATATCATCCAGGAGAACTTCCCCAACCTAGTAGGGCAGGCCAACATTCAAATTCAGGAAATACAGAGAACGCCACAAAGATACTCCTCGAGAAGAGCAACTCCAAGACATATAATTGCCAGATTCACCAAAGTTGAAATGAAGGAAAAAATCTTAAGGGCAGCCAGAGAGAAAGGTTGGGTTACCCACAAAGGGAAGCCCATCAGACTAACAGCAGATCTGTCGGCAGAAACTCTCCAAGCCAGAAGAGAGTGGGGGCCAATATTCAACATTCTTAAAGAAAAGAATTTTAAACCCAGAATTTCATATCCAGCCAAACTAAGTTTCATAAGTGAAGGAGAAATAAAATCCTTTACAGATAAGCAAATGCTTAGAGATTTTGTCACCACCAGGCCTGCATTACAAGAAACCCTGAAGGAAGCCCTAAACATGGAAAGGAACAACCGGTACCAGCCATTGCAAAAACATGCCAAAATGTAAAGACCATCGAGGCTAGGAAGAAACTGCATCAACTAACGAGCAAAATAACCAGTTAATATCATAATGGCAGGATCAAGTTCACACATAACAATATTAACCTTAAATGTAAATGGACTAAATGCACCAATTAAAAGACACAGACTGGCAAACTGGATAAAGAGTCAAGACCCATCAGTCTGCTGTATTCAGGAGACCCATCTCACATGCAGAGACATACATAGGCTCAAAATAAAGGGATGGAGGAAGATCTACCAAGCAAATGGAGAACAAAAAAAAGCAGGGGTTGCAATACTAGTCTCTGATAAAACAGACTTTAAAACATCAAAGATCAAAAGAGACAAAGAAGGCCATTACATAATGGTAAAGGGATCAATTCAACAGGAAGAGCTAACTATCCTAAATATATACGCACCCAATACAGGAGCACACAGATTCATAAAGCAAGTCCTTAGAGACTTACAAAGAGACTTAGACTCCCATACAATAATAATGGGAGACTTCAACACTCCACTGTCAACATTAGACAGATCAACGAGACAGAAAGTTAACAAGGATATCCAGGAATTGAACTCATCTCTGCACCAAGCAGACCTAATAGACATCTATAGAACTACCCACCCCAAATCAACAGAATATACATTCTTCTCAGCACCACATCACACTTATTCCAAAATTGACCACATAATTGGAAGTAAAGCACTCCTCAGCAAATGTAAAAGAACAGAAATTATAACACACTGTCTCTCGGATCACAGTGCAATCAAACTAGAACTCAGGACTAAGAAACTCAATCAAAACCGCTCAACTACATGAAAACTGAACAACCTGCTCCTGAATGACTACTGGGTACATAACGAAATGAAGGCAGAAATAAAGATGTTCTTTGAAACCAATGAGAACAAAGATACAACATACCAGAATCTCTGGGACACATTTAAAGCAGTGTGTAGAGGGAAATTTATAGCACTAAATGCCCACAAGAGAAAGCTGGAAAGATCTAAAATTGACACTCTAACATCACAATTAAAAGAACTAGAGAGGCAAGAGCAAACACATTCAAAAGCTAGCAGAAGGCAAGAAATAACTAAGATCAGAGCAGAACTGAAGGAGATAGAGACACAAAAAACCCTCCAAAAAATCAATGAATTCAGGAGTTGGTTTTTTGAAAAGATCAACAAAATTGACAGACCGCTAGCAAGACTAATAAAGAAGAAAAGAGAGAAGAATCAAATAGACGCAATAAAAAATGATAAAGGGGATATCACCACCGACCCCACAGAAATACAAACTACCATCAGAGAATGCTATAAACACCTCTATGCAAATCAACTAGAAAATCTAGAAGAAATGGATAATTTCCTGGACACTTACACTCTTCCAAGACTAAACCAGGAAGAAGTTGAATCCCTAAATAGACCAATAGCAGGCTATGAAATTGAGGCAATATTAATAGCCTACCAACCAAAAAAGTTCAGGACCAGGTGGATTCACAGCTTAATTCTACCAGAGGTACAAGGAGGAGCTGGTACCATTCCTTCTGAAACTGTTCCAATCAATAGAAAAAGAGGGAATCCTCCCTAACTCATTTTATGAGGCCAACATCATCCTGATACCAAAGCCTGGCAGAGACACAACAAAAAAAGAGAA
>NW_022317946.1:0-5735 GCF_002776525.5 Piliocolobus tephrosceles
TTCTCTTTTTTTGTTGTGTCTCTGCCAGGCTTTGGTATCAGGATGATGTTGGCCTCATAAAATGAGTTAGGGAGGATTCCCTCTTTTTCTATTGATTGGAACAGTTTCAGAAGGAATGGTACCAGCTCCTCCTTGTACCTCTGGTAGAATTAAGCTGTGAATCCACCTGGTCCTGAACTTTTTTGGTTGGTAGGCTATTAATATTGCCTCAATTTCATAGCCTGCTATTGGTCTATTTAGGGATTCAACTTCTTCCTGGTTTAGTCTTGGAAGAGTGTAAGTGTCCAGGAAATTATCCATTTCTTCTAGATTTTCTAGTTGATTTGCATAGAGGTGTTTATAGCATTCTCTGATGGTAGTTTGTATTTCTGTGGGGTCGGTGGTGATATCCCCTTTATCATTTTTTATTGCGTCTATTTGATTCTTCTCTCTTTTCTTCTTTATTAGTCTTGCTAGCGGTCTGTCAATTTTGTTGATCTTTTCAAAAAACCAACTCCTGAATTCATTGATTTTTTGGAGGGTTTTTTGTGTCTCTATCTCCTTCAGTTCTGCTCTGATCTTAGTTATTTCTTGCCTTCTGCTAGCTTTTGAATGTGTTTGCTCTTGCCTCTCTAGTTCTTTTAATTGTGATGTTAGAGTGTCAATTTTAGATCTTTCCAGCTTTCTCTTGTGGGCATTTAGTGCTATAAATTTCCCTCTACACACTGCTTTAAATGTGTCCCAGAGATTCTGGTATGTTGTATCTTTGTTCTCATTGGTTTCAAAGAACATCTTTATTTCTGCCTTCATTTCGTTATGTACCCAGTAGTCATTCAGGAGCAGGTTGTTCAGTTTTCATGTAGTTGAGCGGTTTTGATTGAGTTTCTTAGTCCTGAGTTCTAGTTTGATTGCACTGTGATCCGAGAGACAGTGTGTTATAATTTCTGTTCTTTTACATTTGCTGAGGAGTGCTTTACTTCCAATTATGTGGTCAATTTTGGAATAAGTGTGATGTGGTGCTGAGAAGAATGTATATTCTGTTGATTTGGGGTGGGTAGTTCTATAGATGTCTATTAGGTCTGCTTGGTGCAGAGATGAGTTCAATTCCTGGATATCCTTGTTAACTTTCTGTCTCGTTGATCTGTCTAATGTTGACAGTGGAGTGTTGAAGTCTCCCATTATTATTGTATGGGAGTCTAAGTCTCTTTGTAAGTCTCTAAGGACTTGCTTTATGAATCTGTGTGCTCCTGTATTGGGTGCGTATATATTTAGGATAGTTAGCTCTTCCTGTTGAATTGATCCCTTTACCATTATGTAATGGCCTTCTTTGTCTCTTTTGATCTTTGATGTTTTAAAGTCTGTTTTATCAGAGACTAGTATTGCAACCCCTGCTTTTTTTTGTTCTCCATTTGCTTGGTAGATCTTCCTCCATCCCTTTATTTTGAGCCTATGTATGTCTCTGCATGTGAGATGGGTCTCCTGAATACAGCAGACTGATGGGTCTTGACTCTTTATCCAGTTTGCCAGTCTGTGTCTTTTAATTGGTGCATTTAGTCCATTTACATTTAAGGTTAATATTGTTATGTGTGAACTTGATCCTGCCATTATGATATTAACTGGTTATTTTGCTCGTTAGTTGATGCAGTTTCTTCCTAGCCTCGATGGTCTTTACATTTTGGCATGTTTTTGCAATGGCTGGTACCGGTTGTTCCTTTCCATGTTTAGGGCTTCCTTCAGGGTTTCTTGTAATGCAGGCCTGGTGGTGACAAAATCTCTAAGCATTTGCTTATCTGTAAAGGATTTTATTTCTCCTTCACTTATGAAACTTAGTTTGGCTGGATATGAAATTCTGGGTTTAAAATTCTTTTCTTTAAGAATGTTGAATATTGGCCCCCACTCTCTTCTGGCTTGGAGAGTTTCTGCCGACAGATCTGCTGTTAGTCTGATGGGCTTCCCTTTGTGGGTAACCCAACCTTTCTCTCTGGCTGCCCTTAAGATTTTTTCCTTCATTTCAACTTTGGTGAATCTGGCAATTATATGTCTTGGAGTTGCTCTTCTCGAGGAGTATCTTTGTGGCGTTCTCTGTATTTCCTGAATTTGAATGTTGGCCTGCCCTACTAGGTTGGGGAAGTTCTCCTGGATGATATCCTGAAGAGTGTTTTCCAACTTGGTTTCATTTTCCCCCTCACTTTCAGGCACCCCAATCAGACGTAGATTTGGTCTTTTTACATAATCCCATACTTCTTGCAGGCTTTGTTCATTTCTTTTTCTTCTTTTTTCTTTTGGTTTCTCTTCTCGCTTCGTTTCATTCATTTGATCCTCAATCGCTGATACTCTTTCTTCCAGTTGATCGAGTCGGTTACTGAAGCTTGTGCATCTGTCATGTATTTCTCGTGTCATGGTTTTCATCTCTGTCATTTCGTTTATGACCTTCTCTGCATTAATTATTCTAGCCGTCAATTCTTCCACTCTTTTTTCAAGATTTTTAGTTTCTTTGCGCTGGGTATGTAATTCCTCCTTTAGCTCTGAGAAGTTTGATGGACTGAAGCCTTCTTCTCTCATCTCGTCAAAGTCATTCTCTGACCAGCTTCGATCCATTGCTGGCGATGAGCTGTGCTCCTTTGCAGGGGGAGATGCGCTCTTATTTTTTGAATTTCCAGCTTTTCTGCCCTGCTTTTTCCCCTTCTTTGTGGTTTTATCTGCCTCTGGTCTTTGATGATGGTGACGTACTGATGGGGTTTTGGTATAGGTGTCCTTCCCGTTTGATAGTTTTCCTTCTAACTGTCAGGACCCTCAGCTGCAGGTCTGTTGGAGATTGCTTGAGGTCCACTCCAGACCCTGTTTGCCTGGGTATCAGCAGCAGAGGCTCAGTTGAAAATGCAGAAATCACCAGTCTTCTGTGTTGCTCGTGCTGGTAGTTGGAGACTGGAGCTGTTCCTATTGGGCCATCTTGCTCCACCCCCCCAGCAAGAGTATATTTTAAAAGACAATTCCATTTTAAGCCAAACTAGGAGTAAATAGAAATGGACCATAGACTCAAAAGTACATACAGAGACCCCAAACAGTTGAAATCAAGCAAGTCATGCGAGACAAAAGGAAAAAAAGCACAGTGGTGGCTTAAAGGCACAGTGGTGGCTGATTTCAGAAAGGGCTGAAGGCCAGGGACTCTGAAATATAAAAATTGTATTGTTAGTTCGTAATAATGGATTCAGAAGCCTCTATGGACCGAGGTCATCGAAGCCCTTTTTGGCCCAGTTTCACTCAGAGAAGGCGATGCTCTATGCTCTACAAAGAGCCCCACCACTTAGCCGTATTTGCAGAAGCCATCTAATTCTGTGGTGGGAAAGGAGAAGACTGCTGGGTCGTTAAGCTTGCCAGACAACTTTGCCTCCTCCTTTCTTCTTCATAGAAACTCTTCACAAATTGTTGGTTCAAAACATTTCAATTAATTCAGTAATTAATAATTATCGATTTATGTAAAGACACTATAAGAAAAAACTGTGGGAAAAAAGCAAACTTATCAATGGAGAAAGATCGCACAACAAAAACCAATGCCAACATCAAGATGAAAATGTTACCCAAATATTTTGCCATGAAATGAAAACTTAATGGAGCTATCAGATCAAAAGTGGAAGACCATGAAGCAGAAATATAAGGACTCACAGAAAGCAGCGGTGAAACGTTAGGAAAAAAAATGTGCTGACAGAAACCAGCAAACATGAAGAAAAACCAAAATCTTCATAGAAATGAAGGTGAACCTGGAAGAAGTACAGAAATTAAAAGAGACTTTCGGAAACACAGTAAGGAACACAGAAAATAAAAATAAAAAAGTAAAAGTAAAATTAAAGGGAAAATCTAAAAAGTATTAGAGGGAAAACAATGGCTATAGAAGATAAGCAGAGACAATATAAAATATATTAAAAAGGAAGGTATGGAAAGAAAAAAAAAAAGACAGCACTGAAACAGCGTGAATCCCTTTAAGAACTGATTCTTAAATCTTGGAGGGTCTAAGAAAACTTTTCCAGAATAAAATTAGGTTCCACAGAAAAGGAAACACTAAGAACATCCTAGAAAGTTTTAAAGAAACATTACAGAAAATATCCTTTAATCGAGCCACTTAGAAAAGAGAATGTAACTGGCTAGTCTCATATTTTTTCCTAGCAAAATTTCATGCCAAGATACAGTGGCCCAATACTTATAAGATATTCAAAAAGCGAAATGAGAAACAAAGGTTTTCTACCTAGTCAGGCTATATTCCAAATGTATATTTCAGGCAGTTTTAAATACACACAAACTCAGGGAATATTTTCCTACTTGGGAAAAATCCCAGAGAACAAACTTTAGCCAACCAAGAGATAACTAAAGAAACTATGACGGACTATTATAATTGTGAATTGCATTGACTAAAACTAAAATAAACGTGAGAACCAGGATAATAAAATGAATACAAATACCATATGCCCTGGAAATAAACCAGTATCAAAACTAACAAAAAGTGGAAGAGGAAGGAGGAAAGAATGGAGGACACAGGGTACATCAAGCCTGCCGCATACGATGTTTGTACAGTTTTCAACTCTGAGGGGTCTTGTTCGCTGAGACCCTGACATCACCAGCAGCTCCAGAGCTGAGAGACACGATGTGCACACACAGGTGGGGGGCTGAGGAGGAGGACTTGGTCACCTCAGCGGTAACAGCCAGGACTCAAAGTGGATCATTCAAAGCAGTAAATCTCATGTTAGAAATAGAAGCGTATGTAACGGCAAAATGACAAATACTAAATAGCATGCCAGGGACACTGTTATTGACTGAATTCTAGTGGTGAGAGGCCTGGAAGGCAGCGGAAAGAGAAAATACCTAGTTTTAACACTGCAGAAAAGAGAGAAGTAATCAGTCCTGGATAAATGAAGAGATTATAAAAATACTGTATAAAGCTGTCATTTAAAAAATTACCACTGAGCAAGTCCCCAAACGAATCTACTAGAAAAACATTTTTCACAAGCAAATAAATGAGATCACATAGTAAACAACTTTATAAAATGTATAAACACATAAGATGCTATCATATATGCATGAAACACCAAGCATAACTGTTATATCAATAAAGATAAATGTAAATATGATATACACATCTATAATTAACCATTACTGAAGGACTGAAGAAAGGATTTGATCAGATTTCCAGAGGAGAGGAGCTTGGAATACCCTTTTCCCCGCAGTGAAACAACAGTTTAACTGTGCATTATAGAACACATTTAAAGTCTCTGGAAATTGACCTTAGGCACACAGCAAATTAATAAGCATTTATTCAAGAAAATCTCCTAGATGTTGCTAAAACAGTGGAAGTCTGTGTCCTTTGAGCCAGAGCTAGTTCCTATTCCCTCCTCCAGCTCCACGTCACAGGAGATCTTCTCCATGTCACAAGACCAAGAACACGGAACTCCTTTTCAGCTCCACTCCCAGCCAAAGACGTAGGATAACACCCCAGGAAAAGGTGATTGCCAGCAGACCTCATGCCCAGACCCCACCCCTCTAAGTAAAGGAAAGTAGGATGCCATCTCACATCAAGAGGACAAGATGAGATGTTTCAACAATGTTGATGTTTGGACAACCAGGAAGATACATGAAAAAATAAAGTTAGATTCATTTCCCACGTCACGTACCAAAACAAATTCCAAATAAGACAAAAGCTTTAATGCAAATAAAAATAAAACCATACAAAAACATAAAATAACATTAATGAATTTCTTTAAAACCTG
>NW_022317947.1:0-1240 GCF_002776525.5 Piliocolobus tephrosceles
TGAAGAACCCGGAAGTGCACCATCTTGCCTCGGTTCATCCAAACAGTCCAACCTTTTATTGATAATAGTGATAAAGGGGCGCCGTGGTCTGTCTGGCTACTTCCTGCTGTTAAGGGGCGTTGTTAAAGTCGGAGCCTATGGTTGGTATTTGGACGCACGGATGAAAAATAAAATAAGGCACAGTATTAGTGTAAGAATAAGAAATGGAAGCATTTGTTGGAATATGGGCAAAACCCAGAAGGAAGGTCCCAGCAAGGTTGAGGTATTAAGGTTCTGTATTTCAGCTTGTATTTTATTGAGGGTTTGAATGTTAGTGTCTGCTAGGCTTGACTGGCTAACATAATAGCTGTAAGCAAGTCCAGAGCTCGCCTATTTTGGGCAGCTACTTGGGCTATTGAGGTAGTTCGGCGCTGCAGGGAGGCCAGTCCTTCAGCTGATTCCAATAACTAGAGGGAGGAAAACAGCCCGTTTTTGACGAAAGTGGCGTAGTAGCATAGAAAGTTGTTGGAAAAGCTCTGCTACCCCTGCCTGGCTGTATAAAGTTAGACTGGGGACCAAGGACACGGGGACATAGAGGGATCAATTAATGGCTGTATGGTTAAGAGTTTTAGAGAGAGAGACCAGTTGTGTTGAAGGCCATGGGCAGGCGGGGGGGCTGCCACTAGGTGGGGGCCTTCTAAAGCCTCACAGAGGAAGCGGTGGGAGAGATTGGTTATATTCGCAGTGTAGGTTAAGTTTGGCCTTTGGCGGATAAGTGTGAGCCATGAGAAGGGGCCTCTATTGTGCGGAGAGAAGTTTGACAGCCTTAAGGAAGACAACTGGCAGAACTATGTACTACTGAGTGTGTTCGGCTGTCTTGTGGCCAAGTTTCAGTGATTAAAAAAATAACTGCCCTACAGTAGGCGGACTAGCAAAGGTCTGAGTGTGTGAGTGAGACGGCAATATAAATGTAAACTGAGACTACATTTTCAGTGTAGTTGCAGTGTCCCTTGTCACTGAAGATGTTCGATGAAAGTTAGAAGACGGGAGAACCACTGCTCTGGACTATTGTCCGGAGGTAGATATGGATCTGGGGCTATGTATTGAAAGTCTGATAGGTTTATGTAGAGGATGTTAAGAAAGCAAGCTAGGTGCCAGGGGTCGGGGAGCATGAGATAGTCAAGGAAGCTTTGTAAGTTTGAGGCGAGTGGGGGAAAGTTGAACTGATGTCCACTGATTATTCTCAGTGGGGGCCCTTTTT
>NW_022317947.1:1340-6902 GCF_002776525.5 Piliocolobus tephrosceles
TGTGTGTGTCCTAGGAGTTTTGCTGCTGTATGTGTAGACAGGAGGACAATGTATGGACCTTTCCACCTGGGCTGTAAGTCTTTGGCTTGGATATCTTTTATGTATACTTGGTCCCCGGGACTGAGGGAGAGATGTGGGTTGTAGGCGTCTGTTGGAGGAGGGTGTGCTAACTCAGCGTGCTGTCTTAGGAGTTGTCTGAGAAGAGTGAGATATGGGAGGTAGTTCGCCAAAGGGGCTGGCAGGGAAGGTATTTGCTGGAGGGTTAGGGGCCGTCCGTAGACTAATTCGAACGGACTGAGGCCTGTTGGGCTTCGAGGTGCTGCCCGCAGCCGGGTCAGGGCTAAGGGAAGGAGGGTTACCCACGACTGCTGGGTTTCGATTGAGAGTTTGGTGAGCTGTTGTTTGATGAGTCCGTTAGCCTTTTCTACCTTACCAGAAGACTGAGGCCTATAAGGGATGTGGAGTTTCCAGGTGATGTGTAGGAGGGATGCCACCTGTTGGACTACCTTAGAGATGAATGCTGGACCATTGTCGGATTGAAGAGTGACCGGGAGACCAAACCTAGGAATAATATGTTCAGTGAGTATAGAGGCAACAATGTTAGCGGTTTCTCCTGTGGTAGGATAGGCCTCTATCCACCCTGAAAAAGTGTCCACAAGGGTTAAGAGGTATTTGAATTTTTTATGTTTTGGCATATGTGTGAAATCAATTTGCCAATCTTCACCTGGTTGGTGTCCTCTGAGTTGGTGGCTGGGATGGGGATTACGCAATGCGCCTTGAGGATTTGCCTTTAGACAGGTAGAGCACTGCTGGTTGATTGTCAGTAAGTGTTTTTGTAGTGTTGGACAATGGAGGAGGGGATTTAGAAAATTGTATAAGGCTTTGGGTCCTATATGTAAAGAGTTATGTATGTCTGTTAGAATGGTATGGAGTTGTGTTTCAGGAATAACTAGTTTGTTATCAATATATATCCAGTCACCTGTAGTTAGTTTGGCTGTTGGATTTTGTAATAGCTTAGCCTTTTCTTCCTGAGTGTAGTTAGGGGCATATTGGGGGGAGAGAAAACAGACAGAAGGAGGCTTAGGGGTGGAAAATCTGGCGGCTGACTTGGCAGTGACGTCAGCGAAATTGTTGCCAGCTGCTATCGGGTCAGATGAAGTTTGGTGCCCTTTACAATGTATAATGGCTACCTTGGAAGGTGCTGACAGTGCATCTAGTAGTTTGAGTATTTGGTTTTTGTTAATAATAGGGGTACCGCCGGTGGTTAAAAACCCCCTCTCTCTCCAGATGACTGAATGAGTGTGTGCAATTAGAAAAGCATATTTAGAATCTGTGTATATGTTTACTGTTTTTCCTTTTGATAGCAGGAGTGCCTTGGTCAGTGCAGTGAGTTCTGCCTGCTGTGATGTGGTCCCTTGTGGTAGGGGTTTTGCCTCTAAAACTGCAGAGGAGGTAACTACTGCATATCCTGCCTGCCTGTTTCCTTGGGGGTTGATAAAGGAGCTGCCATCCACAAATAAGGTTAATTGTGCATTCTGAAGGGGCTGGTCATGCAAGTGTAGGTGGCTGGGGGGTTGAGCCTCCAGGACCTCAGGACAAGAATGTTTAGTATGGGGTGGTTTAAGAGAGTCTGGCAGTAAAGTGGCTGGATTTAGAGAGGAGCAAACTTCTAAAGTAACAGTGGGGTCTTCTATGAATAAGAGATGAAAAAGTTGGAGTCAGGATGGAGTTAAGTGGCTAATACTTTTATGAGAGATGAGATCCTGAAGACGGTGTGTGGAGAGGACCGTTAGATTACTGCCTCTAATGAGCTTTTTTGCTTCCTGGGTCAGGCAGGCTGCCGCTGCTAACGCACGCAGACAGGGTTGCCAGCCTTGTACAGTTGGGTCTAGCTGTTTGGATAGATAGGCCACAGGACGGTGGGTGTTACCGACAGGCTGGGCTAAGAGACCAACTGCCACTTTCTGCCTTTCATCTGTAAAGAGTTGGAAGGGACGCTGGAAATCAGGCAGTGAGAGAGTGGGTTGTGAGAGAAGGCAAGCTTTTAAGCGGGTGAAATGAGTCGAGATTAATTTGGGGTTGGACAAAGGCCCATGTGGGGTTTCTTTAACTGCGGCGTATAAAGGTTTGGCTAGGATTCCAAAATTGGGGATCCAATGTCTGAAGAAACCTATTAGACCTAGGAAAGATTGAATTTCTTTTGCATCTTGAGGGGGAAGAAGGTTACGTATTAGGGCCATGCGGTCGGTAGTTAGTGACCGGGTTGTTGGGGTGATTTCAATTCCCAAGTATATGACGGTTTGGCAAGAAATTTGGGCCTTGTGTTTAGATACTCTATAACCTAATGAGCCTAAATGGTTGAGGAGAGTTGCAGTGTCTAGAAGAGAGTCTTGTTTGGTAGGGCTACAGATTAGGAGATCATCTACATACTGCAGAACTTTGCTATTAGTGAGAGGGCAGGAGGCAAGGTCTTTCGCTAAGGCCTGACCAAAGAAATGGGGGCTGTCCCGGAACCCTTGTGGGAGGACTGTCCACGTCAGTTGAGTGGAGGTATGTGTGTCTGGGTCCTCCCATGTGAAGGCAAACAGGAACTGGCTGTCTGTGTGTAGGGGTATGGTAAAGAAGGCATCCTTAAGGTCTAGCACAGTAAAATAAGTAGAATTGGTAGGGATATGGGACAGAAGGGTGTAAGGGTTGGGAACTACAGGGTGTGTGGGACGGGTGGCTTCATTGACTAGCCGAAGATCCTGTACTAACCTATACGTTCCATCTGCCTTTTTAACTGGAAGTATTGGAGTGTTACAAGGGGAATGTGTGCGGACAAGGATATGTTGGCTAAGTAGTCGCGTGATAATTGGCTTTAAACCTTGTAGATGTGTCGGAGAGAGAGAGAATTGGGGGCGGTTTGGGAAACGAGTAGGATCTTTGAGCTTGACAAGAACTGGTGGGTGGTGGGCAGCTATGACCGGGGTGGAAGTGTCCCACACTTGAGGGTGTACAGAAATAGGGAAGATGGGGGGTGGGGGCGACATAGGAGGAGCGTGTGCGCCTGCACAAAGCATGAGCAACAGGTCATGAGAGGGTTGAAGGGGGGTGGATGGGTTGGTGGGGATGTGTATGGAGGCCTTTAAGGTGCTCAGGATGTCTCGGCCTAGTAAGGGGGTAGGGCATGAGGGTATAATGAGGAACGAGTGCGCAAAATAGTTGTTGGCCAGGCAGCAATTAAGGAGTGGAGTTTTTCGTGGAGTGGATGGCTTTCCGTCTACCCCTACTACAGAGATATTGGATGGAAGGCTAGGTCCAGAGAAGGACGGCAAAACAGAATAGGTAGCCCCGCTATCTATTAAAAAATTAATTGTCTTACCCGCTACCAGGAGAGTTACCCGTGGCTCGGCGAGGGTAATGGGGGTCCCCGAGTCTCGGCACCTTCAGTTGTCGTCGTCGTCCAGATGTAGGAGCTGGAAGGAGCTCCCAGGATCCTGGGAAAGGGGGTCACGTAGAGGCGCGGCACCTGTTCTCAGGGTGGGGCAATCCGACTTCCAATGTCCTTTCTGCTGGCAAGCAGGGCACGGGGTTGCTGGTGGATGAGGGTTAGGACATTCACTGGCCCAATGTCCTGATGCCTTGCACTTATAGCAAGGCTGCGTTGGGACTCGGGGACCCTGCGGACACCTGTTGGCATAGTGTCCCGCCTTGCCACACTTATAGCAGGCTCCTTTCGTGGCCTTGGAGTCTGTGGGGTATGTGCTCTCTGGTCTGGGGTTACGACTGGGCTGTAAAGCCGCTGCTAGGAGCTGGGCCTTCTGTTTAAGGCGTGCTTGTCGCGCCGCTTCAGCCGTCTCCTCTCTGGAGTTATAGACCTTAAAGGCTAATTTAACTAGGTCTTGTATTGGTGCCTGAGGACCATCCTCTACCTTTTGAAGTTTTTTACGAATGTCAGGAGCTGACTGAGAAATGAAATACGACGCCAAAATGGTGGCCCCTGTGGGGGAGGCCGGATCTAACCGGGTATACTGGGTCAGAACTTCAGTCAGCCTATTTAAGAATGCGGCTGGATTTTCTTCTGGATTTTCAATAATTTCTTTTAATTTGTTAAAATTTACAGTTTTGTTTGAGGCTGCTTGCATACCAGCCAACAAACACTGGACCATTAGGTCTCGCCTACGGCGCCCAGGCTGGTTTGCTTGGTAGTTCCAGTCTGGGTCTGCTGAGGGGACTGCTTGCTCCCCTAGTGGGATGGCGGCGTCAGTTAAATGTAGTTGGTTGGCATGCTGCCTGGCGGCCGCTAGGATGCGCTCTTGCTCCTCCGGGTTTAGGGTGGAGGTTAGGATAACCTGGAGGTCATGCCAAGTTAAGTCATAGGCCTGACAAAGGTATCTAAATTCCTTTATGTAGATGGTAGGATTAGCTGAGAAATCACCTAAACGCTTCTCAATTTTGGAAAGATCGGCCAATGAAAAAGGGACATGTACTCTGACTACCCCCTCCGCCCCAGCCACCTCTCGCAAAGGCGCTAACACTGTAGGGGGGTGCGGGGCAGGAGTGGGGACATCAGCAGGGCACTTAGAGCGGGTGTGAGCAGAGACAGGAGACTCAAGACAGCCAGTTGGGGGCCCCGAAGGAGGCATGGGACTGAGTGGATTACTAGTAGGTAAGGAAGAGGAAGGAGGAGTCTGGACAGAGGGAGGAGGAGGAGGAGTATAGGGCGGAAGTGAGGGAAAACCTAGATCCTCTGGCTGAACAGAAAGAAATGAAGACTCCTCTTTTTCGGGTTCCTGTGAGCCGGCGTCCTTGGCTAGCATAACTTGGGCCGAAGAGCACCGGCTATACAGGTCGGGACGAGAGCGTAAGGCCCAAAAGCCTTGTATGTAAGTAATTTCAGACCACTTGCCTAGCCGCTGGCAGAAATTGCTGAGGTCGGTCAGAACATTGCGGTCTAAGGTGCCCTCTGGTGGCCACTGAGACTGGTTGTCTAGTTTGTATCGCGGCCACGCCACAGTGGAAAGGAAAATTAACCGCTTCCTCCTAAGGTCTTGTTCAAGCTGTAAGGTTTTTAAATTGGCTAGGAGGCACCCTAAGGGGGTGCTCTTTGGAAATTTGGACTGGGGGTTTCCCATTTGTTTCCTCTTTACCGACACACAATGGACACAATGGAAATGGAAGTGGATCTCTGCCTGGCTTCAAAGCGTCCTTTGGAACCAGCAGAGACAGACTGGAGGCTCTTGAAGCCAAAGTGGAGGGTACCTTCAGGTGGACGTCTCCGTCCTGCAAGGCTCTCCGAAGCCACGTGGTGGCTTCCAAGCCACTTGGTGGCTCAAAATGGACCTCGGACCTGCGCAGGATTTTGGCCGAGGGTGGTAAAGAGGAGACAAGGGCACTTACCCCAGAGAGGCCGTGAGAGTGAGCGAAGCGGGTCTCAGGTCCTGGTCCGTCCGCAGCGTGGAACGAGGAGGAGGAGGCTCCCCGGACCCTGGGGGCCCTGAGGAGGGGTCTCCTCCCGGGTTTCGGCACCACCTGTCTTGTTTTTCTAAGACCACCAGAGCGAGCAAAAGAACCAGCAAG
>NW_022317948.1:0-5562 GCF_002776525.5 Piliocolobus tephrosceles
CTTGCTGGTTCTTTTGCTCGCTCTGGTGGTCTTAGAAAAACAAGACAGGTGGTGCCGAAACCCGGGAGGAGACCCCTCCTCAGGGCCCCCAGGGTCCGGGGAGCCTCCTCCTCCTCGTTCCACGCTGCGGACGGACCAGGACCTGAGACCCGCTTCGCTCACTCTCACGGCCTCTCTGGGGTAAGTGCCCTTGTCTCCTCTTTACCACCCTCGGCCAAAATCCTGCGCAGGTCCGAGGTCCATTTTGAGCCACCAAGTGGCTTGGAAGCCACCACGTGGCTTCGGAGAGCCTTGCAGGACGGAGACGTCCACCTGAAGGTACCCTCCACTTTGGCTTCAAGAGCCTCCAGTCTGTCTCTGCTGGTTCCAAAGGACGCTTTGAAGCCAGGCAGAGATCCACTTCCATTTCCATTGTGTCCATTGTGTGTCGGTAAAGAGGAAACAAATGGGAAACCCCCAGTCCAAATTTCCAAAGAGCACCCCCTTAGGGTGCCTCCTAGCCAATTTAAAAACCTTACAGCTTGAACAAGACCTTAGGAGGAAGCGGTTAATTTTCCTTTCCACTGTGGCGTGGCCGCGATACAAACTAGACAACCAGTCTCAGTGGCCACCAGAGGGCACCTTAGACCGCAATGTTCTGACCGACCTCAGCAATTTCTGCCAGCGGCTAGGCAAGTGGTCTGAAATTACTTACATACAAGGCTTTTGGGCCTTACGCTCTCGTCCCGACCTGTATAGCCGGTGCTCTTCGGCCCAAGTTATGCTAGCCAAGGACGCCGGCTCACAGGAACCCGAAAAAGAGGAGTCTTCATTTCTTTCTGTTCAGCCAGAGGATCTAGGTTTTCCCTCACTTCCGCCCTATACTCCTCCTCCTCCTCCCTCTGTCCAGACTCCTCCTTCCTCTTCCTTACCTACTAGTAATCCACTCAGTCCCATGCCTCCTTCGGGGCCCCCAACTGGCTGTCTTGAGTCTCCTGTCTCTGCTCACACCCGCTCTAAGTGCCCTGCTGATGTCCCCACTCCTGCCCCGCACCCCCCTACAGTGTTAGCGCCTTTGCGAGAGGTGGCTGGGGCGGAGGGGGTAGTCAGAGTACATGTCCCTTTTTCATTGGCCGATCTTTCCAAAATTGAGAAGCGTTTAGGTGATTTCTCAGCTAATCCTACCATCTACATAAAGGAATTTAGATACCTTTGTCAGGCCTATGACTTAACTTGGCATGACCTCCAGGTTATCCTAACCTCCACCCTAAACCCGGAGGAGCAAGAGCGCATCCTAGCGGCCGCCAGGCAGCATGCCAACCAACTACATTTAACTGACGCCGCCATCCCACTAGGGGAGCAAGCAGTCCCCTCAGCAGACCCAGACTGGAACTACCAAGCAAACCAGCCTGGGCGCCGTAGGCGAGACCTAATGGTCCAGTGTTTGTTGGCTGGTATGCAAGCAGCCTCAAACAAAACTGTAAATTTTAACAAATTAAAAGAAATTATTGAAAATCCAGAAGAAAATCCAGCCGCATTCTTAAATAGGCTGACTGAAGTTCTGACCCAGTATACCCGGTTAGATCCGGCCTCCCCCACAGGGGCCACCATTTTGGCGTCGTATTTCATTTCTCAGTCAGCTCCTGACATTCGTAAAAAACTTCAAAAGGTAGAGGATGGTCCTCAGGCACCAATACAAGACCTAGTTAAATTAGCCTTTAAGGTCTATAACTCCAGAGAGGAGACGGCTGAAGCGGCGCGACAAGCACGCCTTAAACAGAAGGCCCAGCTCCTAGCAGCGGCTTTACAGCCCAGTCGTAACCCCAGACCAGAGAGCACATACCCCACAGACTCCAAGGCCACGAAAGGAGCCTGCTATAAGTGTGGCAAGGCGGGACACTATGCCAACAGGTGTCCGCAGGGTCCCCGAGTCCCAACGCAGCCTTGCTATAAGTGCAAGGCATCAGGACATTGGGCCAGTGAATGTCCTAACCCTCATCCACCAGCAACCCCGTGCCCTGCTTGCCAGCAGAAAGGACATTGGAAGTCGGATTGCCCCACCCTGAGAACAGGTGCCGCGCCTCTACGTGACCCCCTTTCCCAGGATCCTGGGAGCTCCTTCCAGCTCCTACATCTGGACGACGACGACAACTGAAGGTGCCGAGACTCGGGGACCCCCATTACCCTCGCCGAGCCACGGGTAACTCTCCTGGTAGCGGGTAAGACAATTAATTTTTTAATAGATAGCGGGGCTACCTATTCTGTTTTGCCGTCCTTCTCTGGACCTAGCCTTCCATCCAATATCTCTGTAGTAGGGGTAGACGGAAAGCCATCCACTCCACGAAAAACTCCACTCCTTAATTGCTGCCTGGCCAACAACTATTTTGCGCACTCGTTCCTCATTATACCCTCATGCCCTACCCCCTTACTAGGCCGAGACATCCTGAGCACCTTAAAGGCCTCCATACACATCCCCACCAACCCATCCACCCCCCTTCAACCCTCTCATGACCTGTTGCTCATGCTTTGTGCAGGCGCACACGCTCCTCCTATGTCGCCCCCACCCCCCATCTTCCCTATTTCTGTACACCCTCAAGTGTGGGACACTTCCACCCCGGTCATAGCTGCCCACCACCCACCAGTTCTTGTCAAGCTCAAAGATCCTACTCGTTTCCCAAACCGCCCCCAATTCTCTCTCTCTCCGACACATCTACAAGGTTTAAAGCCAATTATCACGCGACTACTTAGCCAACATATCCTTGTCCGCACACATTCCCCTTGTAACACTCCAATACTTCCAGTTAAAAAGGCAGATGGAACGTATAGGTTAGTACAGGATCTTCGGCTAGTCAATGAAGCCACCCGTCCCACACACCCTGTAGTTCCCAACCCTTACACCCTTCTGTCCCATATCCCTACCAATTCTACTTATTTTACTGTGCTAGACCTTAAGGATGCCTTCTTTACCATACCCCTACACACAGACAGCCAGTTCCTGTTTGCCTTCACATGGGAGGACCCAGACACACATACCTCCACTCAACTGACGTGGACAGTCCTCCCACAAGGGTTCCGGGACAGCCCCCATTTCTTTGGTCAGGCCTTAGCGAAAGACCTTGCCTCCTGCCCTCTCACTAATAGCAAAGTTCTGCAGTATGTAGATGATCTCCTAATCTGTAGCCCTACCAAACAAGACTCTCTTCTAGACACTGCAACTCTCCTCAACCATTTAGGCTCATTAGGTTATAGAGTATCTAAACACAAGGCCCAAATTTCTTGCCAAACCGTCATATACTTGGGAATTGAAATCACCCCAACAACCCGGTCACTAACTACCGACCGCATGGCCCTAATACGTAACCTTCTTCCCCCTCAAGATGCAAAAGAAATTCAATCTTTCCTAGGTCTAATAGGTTTCTTCAGACATTGGATCCCCAATTTTGGAATCCTAGCCAAACCTTTATACGCCGCAGTTAAAGAAACCCCACATGGGCCTTTGTCCAACCCCAAATTAATCTCGACTCATTTCACCCGCTTAAAAGCTTGCCTTCTCTCACAACCCACTCTCTCACTGCCTGATTTCCAGCGTCCCTTCCAACTCTTTACAGATGAAAGGCAGAAAGTGGCAGTTGGTCTCTTAGCCCAGCCTGTCGGTAACACCCACCGTCCTGTGGCCTATCTATCCAAACAGCTAGACCCAACTGTACAAGGCTGGCAACCCTGTCTGCGTGCGTTAGCAGCGGCAGCCTGCCTGACCCAGGAAGCAAAAAAGCTCATTAGAGGCAGTAATCTAACGGTCCTCTCCACACACCGTCTTCAGGATCTCATCTCTCATAAAAGTATTAGCCACTTAACTCCATCCTGACTCCAACTTTTTCATCTCTTATTCATAGAAGACCCCACTGTTACTTTAGAAGTTTGCTCCTCTCTAAATCCAGCCACTTTACTGCCAGACTCTCTTAAACCACCCCATACTAAACATTCTTGTCCTGAGGTCCTGGAGGCTCAACCCCCCAGCCACCTACACTTGCATGACCAGCCCCTTCAGAATGCACAATTAACCTTATTTGTGGATGGCAGCTCCTTTATCAACCCCCAAGGAAACAGGCAGGCAGGATATGCAGTAGTTACCTCCTCTGCAGTTTTAGAGGCAAAACCCCTACCACAAGGGACCACATCACAGCAGGCAGAACTCACTGCACTGACCAAGGCACTCCTGCTATCAAAAGGAAAAACAGTAAACATATACACAGATTCTAAATATGCTTTTCTAATTGCACACACTCATTCAGTCATCTGGAGAGAGAGGGGGTTTTTAACCACCGGCGGTACCCCTATTATTAACAAAAACCAAATACTCAAACTACTAGATGCACTGTCAGCACCTTCCAAGGTAGCCATTATACATTGTAAAGGGCACCAAACTTCATCTGACCCGATAGCAGCTGGCAACAATTTCGCTGACGTCACTGCCAAGTCAGCCGCCAGATTTTCCACCCCTAAGCCTCCTTCTGTCTGTTTTCTCTCCCCCCAATATGCCCCTAACTACACTCAGGAAGAAAAGGCTAAGCTATTACAAAATCCAACAGCCAAACTAACTACAGGTGACTGGATATATATTGATAACAAACTAGTTATTCCTGAAACACAACTCCATACCATTCTAACAGACATACATAACTCTTTACATATAGGACCCAAAGCCTTATACAATTTTCTAAATCCCCTCCTCCATTGTCCAACACTACAAAAACACTTACTGACAATCAACCAGCAGTGCTCTACCTGTCTAAAGGCAAATCCTCAAGGCGCATTGCGTAATCCCCATCCCAGCCACCAACTCAGAGGACACCAACCAGGTGAAGATTGGCAAATTGATTTCACACATATGCCAAAACATAAAAAATTCAAATACCTCTTAACCCTTGTGGACACTTTTTCAGGGTGGATAGAGGCCTATCCTACCACAGGAGAAACCGCTAACATTGTTGCCTCTATACTCACTGAACATATTATTCCTAGGTTTGGTCTCCCGGTCACTCTTCAATCCGACAATGGTCCAGCATTCATCTCTAAGGTAGTCCAACAGGTGGCATCCCTCCTACACATCACCTGGAAACTCCACATCCCTTATAGGCCTCAGTCTTCTGGTAAGGTAGAAAAGGCTAACGGACTCATCAAACAACAGCTCACCAAACTCTCAATCGAAACCCAGCAGTCGTGGGTAACCCTCCTTCCCTTAGCCCTGACCCGGCTGCGGGCAGCACCTCGAAGCCCAACAGGCCTCAGTCCGTTCGAATTAGTCTACGGACGGCCCCTAACCCTCCAGCAAATACCTTCCCTGCCAGCCCCTTTGGCGAACTACCTCCCATATCTCACTCTTCTCAGACAACTCCTAAGACAGCACGCTGAGTTAGCACACCCTCCTCCAACAGACGCCTACAACCCACATCTCTCCCTCAGTCCCGGGGACCAAGTATACATAAAAGATATCCAAGCCAAAGACTTACAGCCCAGGTGGAAAGGTCCATACATTGTCCTCCTGTCTACACATACAGCAGCAAAACTCCTAGGACACACACA
>NW_022317948.1:5662-6902 GCF_002776525.5 Piliocolobus tephrosceles
AAAAAGGGCCCCCACTGAGAATAATCAGTGGACATCAGTTCAACTTTCCCCCACTCGCCTCAAACTTACAAAGCTTCCTTGACTATCTCATGCTCCCCGACCCCTGGCACCTAGCTTGCTTTCTTAACATCCTCTACATAAACCTATCAGACTTTCAATACATAGCCCCAGATCCATATCTACCTCCGGACAATAGTCCAGAGCAGTGGTTCTCCCGTCTTCTAACTTTCATCGAACATCTTCAGTGACAAGGGACACTGCAACTACACTGAAAATGTAGTCTCAGTTTACATTTATATTGCCGTCTCACTCACACACTCAGACCTTTGCTAGTCCGCCTACTGTAGGGCAGTTATTTTTTTAATCACTGAAACTTGGCCACAAGACAGCCGAACACACTCAGTAGTACATAGTTCTGCCAGTTGTCTTCCTTAAGGCTGTCAAACTTCTCTCCGCACAATAGAGGCCCCTTCTCATGGCTCACACTTATCCGCCAAAGGCCAAACTTAACCTACACTGCGAATATAACCAATCTCTCCCACCGCTTCCTCTGTGAGGCTTTAGAAGGCCCCCACCTAGTGGCAGCCCCCCCGCCTGCCCATGGCCTTCAACACAACTGGTCTCTCTCTCTAAAACTCTTAACCATACAGCCATTAATTGATCCCTCTATGTCCCCGTGTCCTTGGTCCCCAGTCTAACTTTATACAGCCAGGCAGGGGTAGCAGAGCTTTTCCAACAACTTTCTATGCTACTACGCCACTTTCGTCAAAAACGGGCTGTTTTCCTCCCTCTAGTTATTGGAATCAGCTGAAGGACTGGCCTCCCTGCAGCGCCGAACTACCTCAATAGCCCAAGTAGCTGCCCAAAATAGGCGAGCTCTGGACTTGCTTACAGCTATTATGTTAGCCAGTCAAGCCTAGCAGACACTAACATTCAAACCCTCAATAAAATACAAGCTGAAATACAGAACCTTAATACCTCAACCTTGCTGGGACCTTCCTTCTGGGTTTTGCCCATATTCCAACAAATGCTTCCATTTCTTATTCTTACACTAATACTGTGCCTTATTTTATTTTTCATCCGTGCGTCCAAATACCAACCATAGGCTCCGACTTTAACAACGCCCCTTAACAGCAGGAAGTAGCCAGACAGACCACGGCGCCCCTTTATCACTATTATCAATAAAAGGTTGGACTGTTTGGATGAACCGAGGCAAGATGGTGCACTTCCGGGTTCTTCA
>NW_022317949.1:0-4810 GCF_002776525.5 Piliocolobus tephrosceles
TTGGATGGGACTTAAAGAGAACAAAGCTTTGGCAAGAAACATGGGCAGGTCTTTGAATTATTTTGTGTTGGAAAACAAATATTCCTGTGTTTCTCTATTTTAAGAGATTTCTCAAACGCCTGCAAATGAGAAGGGTATCTTGTATTCATCTCTACCCCGTGAAAATCCCTAAAGAATCCTACTGTTATAACCTAAATCTGTTTATTCCCAACCTCATAAAAGCCTTCTTTATTTAATTTGGATTTTTCCCTCAAGTCATATGCAGCAATTATTAATGCTGTATATTGACTTATGTGAACAAACCCAGAGGCCTAGGTTCAAAAGATACGGCTTTCTGAACTAAAATCTACGAACTTCAGCTTTATTATGCCATATAGAAAAATTCTTAGAGTGAATGGCAAGCAAAGCCCATTCTCTATATAAAAAACAGTAACCCAGGTAGGAAGTTTGTTTGTTTGTTTTTAGAACAATCTCTACAAATCTGTTCAAAGATCTTTGGCTTCGAAAAAGTCCAGTAGAGCTATCCCATGTATTACCATTGTCAGATGAGGAAAACATTCAACTTATATAAGAAAGGGAAGAAAATACTGCCAGGTACTGTATAATGAGTTGGTTGTTCTTGTTCATCAGAACTGAAAAATTAATGCAGCAAAGAATTTGTTTTAGGCATCATTTGGCTCAAAGCCAAATCCATGCCTCATTTTTCTTATAGAATTCCTTGATTCGCTAGCCCACAAACCCCAGGATGCTTCAGAATATAGTTTGAAACTACAGCTTTAAATTAAAATGGCTGTGCAAAAGGAAGGTACCACATACAGAGAGAATCTTCCAGTTGCCTCTACAAACTTCATCAGATTCAGAGAAACCAAGCAGGCTATCAGGCGAGGAATCTTTGATGTTCAAAGAGAATTCTACTGTACACATTAATTCTCAAAAATGGTCAGGGGCACTGTAACAACAGCTGCAGGGCAATAGGCTCTCCTAGCCCAAATCTGCACATTAGCCTACCTCATGAAAGGACTAGCCATCAGCAGATCTAGACATGGTCTAATACAGACACTGAATTCCCATTCACTCATCACCAGAAGTGCCAACTGTTTAAAGAAGTGTGGATTGATTAACTCATTTATTCGTATATTCTGTAATCATTTTTTTTTTTTTTTTATAGAGACAAGGTCTCGCTTTGTCACCCAGCCTCCCAAGCAACTGAAACTACAGGCATCCACCACTGTGCCCATATATATACATTTTTTTCCTAGAGATAGGATCTTGCCATTGTGCCCAAGCTGGTCTCGAACTCTGGGCTAAAACGACCCTCCTGCCTTGACCTCCCAAAGTGCTGGGATTACAGGCATGAGCTACCACACCCAGCTCTGTAAACGTGTATTGAACAAGTTTTATATGCCAAGCCCAGAGTAGGAAAACACAGACGAAAAGGGCATGCCCACTGTCCACCAGGAAGTCACAAACTAATGGAGAAGTATAATCCAAGCACTTAGTCAAACTGCAATAAAGAGCTTTGCCATGGTTAAACACTTGAGCCTAGATCCTGACTCTACCACTTAATTGGCTTGGTGGCTTTGGACAAAATTGACTTAACCTCTCCAAGTTTTGTTTCCTCAGCTGTAAAATGGGTACCTATTGCATTGAGTTACTATCAGAACTGAGATTATATACATGACTATACATATTATAGTAAATTTAGGTAAATATTGGCTAGAATTATTAATCTTTATTATTATCTGAGTGGTTATACTAGGTATCTATTTGTATCTAAAATCCACCCTGAGATTCTAATAATTAGCTGTGTGACCCAGAGTAAGTAATTTTAAATCTCTGGGCTTCACACTCTTTATCTGTTAAATGAGAGGTTATAGCTAAGTGATCCTAAAATCCCTTCAAGCTCTGGAATATTAAAAGGCTCTATGATTGATCTTATATGGTTTCATATGTGTCTCAATGACACTGCTCAGATAAACTGATGAAACAAAGCAACTGCCAAGTAAATCACCTTTCTTCAGTAGTAGTCTGAATCTTTCATTTTACTTCCTTTAACCTCATTACTTACCCAGCCATATATGGCATATGCATAAGTAAGAGTCCCCAAAGAAAGAAACAAGTAACTGGGGGAAGCCAGACCCCGATCTGTCCATTCCTTTAGATTGGGCAGATGCTTCCAAAATATTAGTGAGGGGGCGGGGGTGTGTGCAATGAATGAATGAATGAAGTATCCCATCTCACTGTGGGAGAAGTGCCTTGCTGTGCTTCCACAGTACCCATTGCTTGTCTCTGTATGCCACATTCCACATGGCCATCTCATCTGCCTGCACAGACTAAGCTGACTGAGAGCTAAAACTCTGTTGTACCAAATTGTGCATCCTTAATCCCAAACACAGTCCTGGAAAGTGATAGGCACTCAGTGTCTTAAAATTAACGATGATTCATACTTCCCTCGGGACCAAAGCTATACATATGCAAGGTGACTGGACACTCTCAGGTGTGGGCCTGACCTCTAGGGATCCTTTTCTAAGTGTCACCACTTAGAAAAAGGGCTGGGAGGGGGGCGGTATTTCACCTTTTGGCTTTCAGTTTCCTCACTGGTAAAATGAGGGGAATCTATTAGATCAGGGGTTGGCAAACTATGGCTCATGGGCCAAATCCAGCCTATATCTCTACCACCAGCTTAGAATTATTTTTACTATTTTTTTAAGAGACAGGGTCTCACTCTATTGCCCAGGCTTCAGTGCAGTGGCGTGATCATAGCTCACTGCATCCCTGAACTCCTGGGTTCAAGCCGTCTCCCACCCTAGTCTCCTGAGTAGCTACAACTACAGGTGTATACCACCATATCCAGCTAATTTATTTGTATTTTGTAGAGATGGGGGTCTCACTTTGTTGCCCAAGCTAGTCTCAAACTCCTGGCTTCAAGTGATCCTCCCCACTCGGCCTGCCAAAGTGCTAGGTTTACAACTGTGAGTCACAGCACCCAGACCATTTTTACATTATTTAATGATTGTAAAAACAAAGAATAATATGCATCAGAGACTATATGTGGCCCCCAAAGCCTAATATATTTACTTTCTGGCCCTTTTAATAGAAAAAGCTTGCTGCCTCTGGATTAGATTATCTCTAAAGTCCCTTTAAACTCTGACATTTTAGCATTCTAATTCTGCTCGGTTTCCTTGAATTGTCTGATTCCGGCTCTTCACGCAGAGCAGTACCAAGTCTGAAACAATACCAAAGGCACAACAGGAACTCAACTGCGATTTGCTAACTGAATAAATGAATTCTGCAGCAGCAACCCTAAGAACTAACTCCTCTACCAAGGGGGCAAGTGGGTCAATGTGTATCAAGTGACTGCCTAATAAATGTCCCCAGAGTGGACGCCACAGTGAGAGGAACAATTCACTCTATTGGCCTTTTGGATGACAGTGGCACTTGGAAGGGCCTGGAGCTCAGATAACCAGGATTAAAACTCACTTTGTTCCACCAAATAAAAAATACATGGAGCCATCCCCTGAACAAACCCCTTGGGCAAATTATAAAGCTATCTCGAAATACCTATCAGAAACACAGATCATCTAAACTGATAATCTTAATAGTCATGGACCCAAGAGAATAAATTCCATCCACAATAAGGCATATAGAATAATTTAGCTCACAACATTATTTCTTTTTCCCTCTATTGTTGTTAAAAATACATGATACCAAAACAAGGAATTCAAACAATTATGTCAGGGCAACAAGCCAAGGAAAGTCTTGAATATATGATCCCATTAACACTAATGGAAGATAGAGCAAGGTAAAAGAAAAAATAAAGCTCCCTGCCTCGACTCTTGACTACACATACTTTCCCAAAATAAACAGCCAGCAATTATTCTTTTAATGTTCCTCCTCTATTCACCCATAAATCACTGCTATGTATAAACCTCTTGCTGATTTCAAAGGATGGTTTTTTTCTTTCAGTCTTCCTCTTTTTGATTGCTAACAATGAGTTCTAAAAAGGGCTGAGGGTGCTTTTCCACCATCCCTCAATAGAGCATCTCCATTTACAAGTACAATACACTCCAACCACACACTTTGTCGTCATACTGTTATTTATAAATCACAAAGTGGATCTAGAGATTCCGCCTTTTCTCCTTTCCTCTAAAGAAGCAACTTGGGGCTGGGCATGCTGGCTCATACCTGTAATCCCAACACTTTGGGTGATAAGAGGATGGATGGCTTGAGGCCAGGAGTTTGAGATTGGCCTGAGCAACATAGCAAGACCCTGTCTCTACAAAAAATAAAATGATGCTCACTTCTCTCCACAAGGCCCCGTATGCCCAAAAATGACATGGAGTCACAAATCTCACCCTCTCCCCAGGCACCCTGCTCTAGACATACTGGCCTAGAAGGTTTTAAAAAAAATATCCCACCTCTAATCCCAACACTTAGAGGCCGAGGCAGAAGGATTGCTTAAGTCCAGGAGTTCGAGACCATCCTGGCAACATAGTGAGATCCTTAAAAAGTAAGAAAACCTCAGTGGCTACTTGCTGTTAACACACCTCCCTTTAAACATTTCTTAGTTTCCTAATGAGTCTTTCATTTAACTATATCATAATATAACCCTGGTTTACTGCACTTTATATCTGCTCCCCTCCCCCATCAGCAGTAGTAGTGCCGCCTCCAGTAAAAAGGGGCAGGGGATGGGGGATGGAAATAATCTGTTCACTTTTTGAGGTTTTCTTCCTGATATAATCAGAAAAAAAAATTGTGTAGGGTTGGATGGGACTTAAAGAGAACAAAGCTTTGGCAAGAAACATGGGCA
>NW_022317950.1:0-4810 GCF_002776525.5 Piliocolobus tephrosceles
TGCCCATGTTTCTTGCCAAAGCTTTGTTCTCTTTAAGTCCCATCCAACCCTACACAATTTTTTTTTCTGATTATATCAGGAAGAAAACCTCAAAAAGTGAACAGATTATTTCCATCCCCCATCCCCTGCCCCTTTTTACTGGAGGCGGCACTACTACTGCTGATGGGGGAGGGGAGCAGATATAAAGTGCAGTAAACCAGGGTTATATTATGATATAGTTAAATGAAAGACTCATTAGGAAACTAAGAAATGTTTAAAGGGAGGTGTGTTAACAGCAAGTAGCCACTGAGGTTTTCTTACTTTTTAAGGATCTCACTATGTTGCCAGGATGGTCTCGAACTCCTGGACTTAAGCAATCCTTCTGCCTCGGCCTCTAAGTGTTGGGATTAGAGGTGGGATATTTTTTTTAAAACCTTCTAGGCCAGTATGTCTAGAGCAGGGTGCCTGGGGAGAGGGTGAGATTTGTGACTCCATGTCATTTTTGGGCATACGGGGCCTTGTGGAGAGAAGTGAGCATCATTTTATTTTTTGTAGAGACAGGGTCTTGCTATGTTGCTCAGGCCAATCTCAAACTCCTGGCCTCAAGCCATCCATCCTCTTATCACCCAAAGTGTTGGGATTACAGGTATGAGCCAGCATGCCCAGCCCCAAGTTGCTTCTTTAGAGGAAAGGAGAAAAGGCGGAATCTCTAGATCCACTTTGTGATTTATAAATAACAGTATGACGACAAAGTGTGTGGTTGGAGTGTATTGTACTTGTAAATGGAGATGCTCTATTGAGGGATGGTGGAAAAGCACCCTCAGCCCTTTTTAGAACTCATTGTTAGCAATCAAAAAGAGGAAGACTGAAAGAAAAAAACCATCCTTTGAAATCAGCAAGAGGTTTATACATAGCAGTGATTTATGGGTGAATAGAGGAGGAACATTAAAAGAATAATTGCTGGCTGTTTATTTTGGGAAAGTATGTGTAGTCAAGAGTCGAGGCAGGGAGCTTTATTTTTTCTTTTACCTTGCTCTATCTTCCATTAGTGTTAATGGGATCATATATTCAAGACTTTCCTTGGCTTGTTGCCCTGACATAATTGTTTGAATTCCTTGTTTTGGTATCATGTATTTTTAACAACAATAGAGGGAAAAAGAAATAATGTTGTGAGCTAAATTATTCTATATGCCTTATTGTGGATGGAATTTATTCTCTTGGGTCCATGACTATTAAGATTATCAGTTTAGATGATCTGTGTTTCTGATAGGTATTTCGAGATAGCTTTATAATTTGCCCAAGGGGTTTGTTCAGGGGATGGCTCCATGTATTTTTTATTTGGTGGAACAAAGTGAGTTTTAATCCTGGTTATCTGAGCTCCAGGCCCTTCCAAGTGCCACTGTCATCCAAAAGGCCAATAGAGTGAATTGTTCCTCTCACTGTGGCGTCCACTCTGGGGACATTTATTAGGCAGTCACTTGATACACATTGACCCACTTGCCCCCTTGGTAGAGGAGTTAGTTCTTAGGGTTGCTGCTGCAGAATTCATTTATTCAGTTAGCAAATCGCAGTTGAGTTCCTGTTGTGCCTTTGGTATTGTTTCAGACTTGGTACTGCTCTGCGTGAAGAGCCGGAATCAGACAATTCAAGGAAACCGAGCAGAATTAGAATGCTAAAATGTCAGAGTTTAAAGGGACTTTAGAGATAATCTAATCCAGAGGCAGCAAGCTTTTTCTATTAAAAGGGCCAGAAAGTAAATATATTAGGCTTTGGGGGCCACATATAGTCTCTGATGCATATTATTCTTTGTTTTTACAATCATTAAATAATGTAAAAATGGTCTGGGTGCTGTGACTCACAGTTGTAAACCTAGCACTTTGGCAGGCCGAGTGGGGAGGATCACTTGAAGCCAGGAGTTTGAGACTAGCTTGGGCAACAAAGTGAGACCCCCATCTCTACAAAATACAAATAAATTAGCTGGATATGGTGGTATACACCTGTAGTTGTAGCTACTCAGGAGACTAGGGTGGGAGACGGCTTGAACCCAGGAGTTCAGGGATGCAGTGAGCTATGATCACGCCACTGCACTGAAGCCTGGGCAATAGAGTGAGACCCTGTCTCTTAAAAAAATAGTAAAAATAATTCTAAGCTGGTGGTAGAGATATAGGCTGGATTTGGCCCATGAGCCATAGTTTGCCAACCCCTGATCTAATAGATTCCCCTCATTTTACCAGTGAGGAAACTGAAAGCCAAAAGGTGAAATACCGCCCCCCTCCCAGCCCTTTTTCTAAGTGGTGACACTTAGAAAAGGATCCCTAGAGGTCAGGCCCACACCTGAGAGTGTCCAGTCACCTTGCATATGTATAGCTTTGGTCCCGAGGGAAGTATGAATCATCGTTAATTTTAAGACACTGAGTGCCTATCACTTTCCAGGACTGTGTTTGGGATTAAGGATGCACAATTTGGTACAACAGAGTTTTAGCTCTCAGTCAGCTTAGTCTGTGCAGGCAGATGAGATGGCCATGTGGAATGTGGCATACAGAGACAAGCAATGGGTACTGTGGAAGCACAGCAAGGCACTTCTCCCACAGTGAGATGGGATACTTCATTCATTCATTCATTGCACACACCCCCGCCCCCTCACTAATATTTTGGAAGCATCTGCCCAATCTAAAGGAATGGACAGATCGGGGTCTGGCTTCCCCCAGTTACTTGTTTCTTTCTTTGGGGACTCTTACTTATGCATATGCCATATATGGCTGGGTAAGTAATGAGGTTAAAGGAAGTAAAATGAAAGATTCAGACTACTACTGAAGAAAGGTGATTTACTTGGCAGTTGCTTTGTTTCATCAGTTTATCTGAGCAGTGTCATTGAGACACATATGAAACCATATAAGATCAATCATAGAGCCTTTTAATATTCCAGAGCTTGAAGGGATTTTAGGATCACTTAGCTATAACCTCTCATTTAACAGATAAAGAGTGTGAAGCCCAGAGATTTAAAATTACTTACTCTGGGTCACACAGCTAATTATTAGAATCTCAGGGTGGATTTTAGATACAAATAGATACCTAGTATAACCACTCAGATAATAATAAAGATTAATAATTCTAGCCAATATTTACCTAAATTTACTATAATATGTATAGTCATGTATATAATCTCAGTTCTGATAGTAACTCAATGCAATAGGTACCCATTTTACAGCTGAGGAAACAAAACTTGGAGAGGTTAAGTCAATTTTGTCCAAAGCCACCAAGCCAATTAAGTGGTAGAGTCAGGATCTAGGCTCAAGTGTTTAACCATGGCAAAGCTCTTTATTGCAGTTTGACTAAGTGCTTGGATTATACTTCTCCATTAGTTTGTGACTTCCTGGTGGACAGTGGGCATGCCCTTTTCGTCTGTGTTTTCCTACTCTGGGCTTGGCATATAAAACTTGTTCAATACACGTTTACAGAGCTGGGTGTGGTAGCTCATGCCTGTAATCCCAGCACTTTGGGAGGTCAAGGCAGGAGGGTCGTTTTAGCCCAGAGTTCGAGACCAGCTTGGGCACAATGGCAAGATCCTATCTCTAGGAAAAAAATGTATATATATGGGCACAGTGGTGGATGCCTGTAGTTTCAGTTGCTTGGGAGGCTGGGTGACAAAGCGAGACCTTGTCTCTATAAAAAAAAAAAAAAAATGATTACAGAATATACGAATAAATGAGTTAATCAATCCACACTTCTTTAAACAGTTGGCACTTCTGGTGATGAGTGAATGGGAATTCAGTGTCTGTATTAGACCATGTCTAGATCTGCTGATGGCTAGTCCTTTCATGAGGTAGGCTAATGTGCAGATTTGGGCTAGGAGAGCCTATTGCCCTGCAGCTGTTGTTACAGTGCCCCTGACCATTTTTGAGAATTAATGTGTACAGTAGAATTCTCTTTGAACATCAAAGATTCCTCGCCTGATAGCCTGCTTGGTTTCTCTGAATCTGATGAAGTTTGTAGAGGCAACTGGAAGATTCTCTCTGTATGTGGTACCTTCCTTTTGCACAGCCATTTTAATTTAAAGCTGTAGTTTCAAACTATATTCTGAAGCATCCTGGGGTTTGTGGGCTAGCGAATCAAGGAATTCTATAAGAAAAATGAGGCATGGATTTGGCTTTGAGCCAAATGATGCCTAAAACAAATTCTTTGCTGCATTAATTTTTCAGTTCTGATGAACAAGAACAACCAACTCATTATACAGTACCTGGCAGTATTTTCTTCCCTTTCTTATATAAGTTGAATGTTTTCCTCATCTGACAATGGTAATACATGGGATAGCTCTACTGGACTTTTTCGAAGCCAAAGATCTTTGAACAGATTTGTAGAGATTGTTCTAAAAACAAACAAACAAACTTCCTACCTGGGTTACTGTTTTTTATATAGAGAATGGGCTTTGCTTGCCATTCACTCTAAGAATTTTTCTATATGGCATAATAAAGCTGAAGTTCGTAGATTTTAGTTCAGAAAGCCGTATCTTTTGAACCTAGGCCTCTGGGTTTGTTCACATAAGTCAATATACAGCATTAATAATTGCTGCATATGACTTGAGGGAAAAATCCAAATTAAATAAAGAAGGCTTTTATGAGGTTGGGAATAAACAGATTTAGGTTATAACAGTAGGATTCTTTAGGGATTTTCACGGGGTAGAGATGAATACAAGATACCCTTCTCATTTGCAGGCGTTTGAGAAATCTCTTAAAATAGAGAAACACAGGAATATTTGTTTTCCAACACAAAATAATTCAAAGACCTGCCCATGTTTCTTGCCAAAGCTTTGTTCTCTTTAAGTCCCATCCAA
>NW_022317951.1:0-16554 GCF_002776525.5 Piliocolobus tephrosceles
ACTAAAAACATAAGTTTTCTCTGTTGCTCTTTTTTTTTTTTTTTTTTTTAGGCACTCTCTCTCATTCTGTCATCCAGGTTGGAGTGCAGTGGCACAGTCACGGCTCACTGTAGATTTGACCTCCCAGGCTCAAGCGATCCTCCCACTTCAGCCTTCCAAATGGCAAAACCCTGTGCTACAAAAATACAAAAATTAGCCAGGCATGCATCTATAGCCACAGCTACTCGGGAGGCTGAGGCATGAGAGCGGCTTGAGCCCCAGAAACGGAGGATGCAGTGAGCCGAAATCGCACCACTGTACTCCAGCCTAGGAGACAGAATGAGACCCTGTCTCAAAAAAAGAAAAAGAAAAAAAAAAACCCCCTCCAACTAGGGGAGCCTGGAAGGAGTCCCCTGATAATCAGTATCAATCAACAGGCTAAATGAGAAGTACTGTTGATGGGGAAAAGAAAAAAAAATCCTCCTAGGCACTGCCACCAAATCCTTTTTGCCATATACTCCATTAAGCCAAGACCAGAGTTGCCATAACTTAAGACTTTGTTTCAGATGAGAAGTTGTTGTGAGAACAACAAAGACACACTCAATGTTCACTCTGTGCCAGCCCTAGTTCTAATCACCTTACATGCATTAACTTATTTAATCCCTAGACGTATGTGAGAGTACATTAAAACACAGAGGTTAAGCCACTTGTTCAAGTACACCTTAGAAAGTGATGGAGCGGAAATGCAACCCCCAGTAGTCTGCTTCCAGAATATTATGTTATACTGCTACATTATACTGCTTCCAGTCGTTGAGTCTCAATCACTGGGCTGGGCACAGTGGCTCTCACATGTGTAATCCCAGCACTCTGGGAGGCCAAGACGGGTGGATCACCTGAGGTCAGGAGTTCAAGACCAGCCTGGCCAACATGGTGAAACTCCGTTTCTACTGAAAATACAAAAATTAGCCGGGCATGGTGACACATGCCTGTAATCCCAGCTACTCGGGAGGCTAAGGCAGGAGAATCGCTTGAACCCAGGAGGCAGAGGTTGCAGCGAGCACCTCTGCGCTACAGCCTGGGCCACACAGCGAGACTCCATCTCAAAAAAAAAAAGGTATCAATCAGTGGATAAATAGCCAAAATGTGTAATCAAGTCATCAATCCTTAAATTCACTTTTTTTTTTGAGATGGAGTCTTGCTTTGTTCCCCAGGGTGGAGTACAGTGGTGTGATCTTGGCTCACTGTAAGCTTCGCCTCCCGGGGTTCACACCATTCTCCTGCCTCAGCCTCCCAAGTAGCTGGGACTACAGGCGCCCACCACCATGCCTGGTTAATTTTTTGTATTTTTAGTAGAGATGGGGTTTCACTGTGTTAGCTAGGATGGTCTCGATCTCCTGACCTCATGATCCGCCCGCCTCGGCCTCCCAAAGTGCTAGGATTACAGATGTGAACCACCATGCCCGGCCTAAATTCACTTTTAATTTTCTTGAATACCCCAACTCTCTTGAGAGCAAGACTCTTCAATAATCCTTGGTTTGTACACATTAATTGTTTTAATTTTTTTTCTAGTTAGGATATGAACCTATACACTCATTTTAGAATGCAGTTCCCCATGTTTCTACTACTACTCTACTGAGGGTGATCAGGAAAAAGTACTGAAATTGAAGTTTCCAGGAAGAATGGCATGATTCAAGCCATAAGTTATACAGTTGAGCTCTGGCTAGGAAGCCGGATACTCCTCAATGAAGTGTTTTTGGGGTGACAGTTGTTTACGTAACACTACAACCCTCAACCTACAGATTGGTTTTGTTGCTTGGAACGCACACAATTTAAGTACTAAAGTGTTTCAGATAGTATTATGTCTTTACTACCAACTTAAGTTTCCAACGAACTATGTTCCTCACCAATTTTTTCCATAATGGCCTCACAAATAGCATTCTCATCACAAAAAACACAAGCTTTCTCTGTTGCTTTTTTTTTTTTTTTTTTTTTTGAGGCACTATCTCTCATTCTGTCATTCAGGTTGGAGTGCAGTGGCACAATCACGGCTCACTGTAGATTTGACCTCCCAGGTTCAAGCGATCCTCCCACTTCAGCCTTCCAAATAGCTGGGACAATAGGCATGTGCCACCACACCCAGCTAATTTTTAACAATGTTTTGTAGAGACGAGGTCTCACTATGTTACCCAGGCCTGGACTCAACTCCTGGGCTCAAGTAATCCTCCTGCCATAGCCTCCAAAAGTGCTGGGAATACAGGTGTGAGCCATCACACCTGGCTTCCCCATTGCTCTAATTTTAATCACAAGGACAGACCACATTTGAGATTTGGCTTCCTACACATACCTTCAAAAATATTCTTGTATTTTCAATAACCCAAAATCTCTTAATTTTGTTGAAACACACACACACAAACACTATTTCATAAAACTTCATGTATTCCATAGCCTTCATTCCTCACACCAGAAAAAGTCAATGCTTAAAGGAATTTTCACATCAGATGATAACAGAACCCTTTTTCTTTGCACTTTAGAAAGACCAATAGTGTCATACAAAAAGGTGAGTAAGGCTGGGCGCACTGGCTCATGCTTATAATCCCAGCACTTTGGGAGGTCCAGGTGGGAGGATCACTTGAGGCAAGGAGTTCAAAAGCAGCCTGGGCAACACAGAAAGACCCCATCTTTAAGAACAGATTTTTTTCTTTAATTACTCGAACATGGTGGCAGGTGCCTGTAGTCCAGCTACTCATTGCTTAAGCCCAGGAGTTTAAAGCTGCAACGAGCTCTCATCGCACCACTGCACTCCAGCCTGAGCAACAAAATAGAACCCTAAGTCTCCAAAAAATAAAAATTTAAAAATAGGCCAGGCATAGTGGCTCACACCTGGAATCCCAGTGCTTTGGGAGGCCGAGATGGGTAAACTGCTTGAGTCCAGGAGTTCAAGACCAGCCTCGGGAATGTGGCAAAACCCTGTCTCTACCAAAGAAAAAAACAACAACAACAAAATTAGCCAGATGTGGTGGTGGTAGTTCCAGCTACTAAAGAGAATCAAGTTGGGAGGATCACTTCAGCACAGTAGATTGAAGCTGCAGTGAGCCATGATCGCACCACTACACTCCAGCCTGGGTGACAGAGGGAGACCTTGTCTCTAATAAGATAAGAAAAGAAAAAAGAAAAAAGGACAGGACAGGACAGGAAATGAAAGGAGAAGAGGAAAAGGAGAGAAAAAAAGAAAAAGGAAAGGAAGGAAAGGAAAGGGAAAAAAAAGGGAAAGGGAAAAGGAAAGGAGAATAAAAATTTCAGGGAAATAAGGCCGGGCGCCTGTAATCCCAGCACTTTGGGAGGCCGAGGCATGTGGATTACGAGGTCAGGAGATCGAGACCATCCTGGCTAACACGGTGAAACCCCGTCTCTACTAAAAATACAAAAACTTTAGCCGGGCGTGGCAGCGGGCACTTGTAGTCCCAGCTACTTGGGAGGCTGAGGCAGGAGAATGGCGTGAACCCGGGAGGTGGAGCTTGCAGTGAACCGAGATCGCGCCACTGCACTCCGGCCTGGGCGATAAAGCGAGACTCCGTCTCAAAAAAAAAAAAAAAAAAAAATTCAGAGAAATAAATACCTCTCCCAGAGTTATCTTCTATAAGGGCACTTTAGTGACTAATTTGGCCAAATAAGAACAGACAACAAGCATCACACCAGCATATTTGAGAAAATAAAATGCTAATTCCTGCACATCAAATGCCGACAGTCTGAGAGGGCTAGTACTCACAACTGGGCAACCACTGAAAGGGATTAACATTTTAACACATTACTTCTTACTCCCATCCCCAGTCCCAGTGCAATGGCACACAAAGCAGGAGATAATATGTACCCTCAATCTCCCAGAGACTTGACAACAAAGAAAGCCAAGGGCATATGACAGGGCTAGAAATACACTTTGCAGGAAGGGTGGAATGAAAGGCTCTGCCTGACAGTGTTTGCTGGCTGCCCCCTTCTCCTAGATGGAAATGGTGATGGTATAGGCTAACAGATTCATACATTCATACCTGTTGGAAATTATTTCCCCAGACAGACAGCTGCTGCCTAAGTGATACCCGGGTGGGTCACCATAGCCACAAAGCTCAGTACTGCTGCAGAGCATTCTACTATTTGACAGCTTGATATAGGCACTGGGAAAAGGCTAGAGGGACCTTGGTTATCACCTTGAGCAATTTCACAAAGGCACACATACCCAACAATATTTGACAAAGCAAGCTAGCAGAAAGTTCCTTTATTTCCATCCCCTAGGCCTGTAAGTACCCGCCAATGAAATAAAAGACATTTCACATCAAGTGTCAGGATAGCAAAGAGTTACAAAAAACTCAACTCAAAGTACTTTGGAGTAACCTTCTCAGGGGCACACACACACTCAGGCTCTAAGAGTTGCCAAGCAGACCGTGGTGACTCAGAATCTGTACCAATTTGGTCTGTAAGTAAAACCGGGGGAAAGGATAGACAGAGACTTTTTTTTTTTTTTAATTTAGGCAGGGTCTTACTATTTGCCCCATGCTCATTTCAAACTCTTGAGCTCAAGTGGTCCTCCTGCCTCAATCTCCCAAAGTGGTGGGATTACAAGTTTGAGTCAGTGCCCGGACTAAAAACACATTTTATCTACAGATATTTGCTTTATTTATTTATTTATTTATTTAATTTTATTGGTTTTTTTGAGACGGAGTCTTGCTCTGTCAGCAGGCTGGAGTGCAGTGGCGTGATCGTGGCTCACTGCAACCTCCACCTCCTGGATTCAAGCGATTATCCTGCCCCAGCCTCCAGAGTAGCTGGGACTACAGGCGCGCACCACCACGCCTGGCTAATTTTTTTGTATTTTAGTAGAGACAGGGTTTCATCTTGTTGGTCAGGATGGTCTCGATCTCCTGACCTCGGAATCCGCCTCTATTCACCCTGAGGGGTCAGGACTTCTTCCCTCACATTCTTTTTTTTTATTTTTTTTTTTTGAGATGGAGTCTCGCTCTGTCGCTCAGGCTGGACTACAGTGGCCAGATCTCAGCTCACTGCAAGCTCCGCCTCCCAGGTTTACGCCATTCTCCTGCCTCAGCCTCCCAAGTAGCTGGGACTACACGAGCCCGCCACCTCACCCAGCTAGTTTTTTGTATTTTTTAGTAGAGACGGGGTTTCACCATGTTAGCCAGGATGGTCTCGATCTCCTGACCTTGTGATCCGCCCATCTCAGCCTCCCAAAGCGCTGGGATTACAGGCTTGAGCCACTGCGCACGGCCAGCTAGCCTCACATTCTTATGTCTCTCATAAGATTGTTTACTATGTCATAAGGAGCTTAATCCACATCCATTTCCTTAAAGAATTCGTTTTAATAAACTTCAGATATAAAAATAAATTTATTTTCTTAGAATTATAATTGGAGGCCAGGCATGGGGGCTCATGCCTGTCATCCCAGCACTTTGGGAGCCCAAGGCGGGCAGATCACCTAAGGTCTGGAGTTCAAGACCAGCCTGGCCAACATGGTGAAACCCCATCTCTACTAATAATACAAAAATTGGCAGGACATGGTAGCTCACCGCCTGTAATCCCAGCACTTTGGGAGGCCAAGGCAGGTGGATCACTTGAGGTCAGGAGTTTGAGACCAGTCTGGCCAACATGGTGAAACCCCGTCTCTACTAAAAATACAAAAACTAGCCAGATGTGGTGGCAGACACCTGTAATCCCAGCTACTCAAGAGGCTGAGGCAGGAGAATCACTTGAACCCAGGAGGTAGAGGTTGCAACGAGCTGAGTTCGTGCCATTGCACTCCAGCCTGGGCAACAGAGTGAGACTCCATTTCAAAAAAAGAGAAAAAAAAATTTACCCAAGCGTGGTGGCGTACACCTGTAGTCCCAGCTACTAGGGAGGCTGAGACAGCAGGATCTCTGGAACCCGGGCGGTTAAGATTGCAGTGAGCCGAGATTACACCACTGCACTCCAGCCTGGCTGGACTCCATCTCACACACACACACAATTTATAATTGGAGATTACTTGACATGTGGAAGAGGGTAAGAGAAAGAAAGAAGGACATCGAATTTCAAATTAATTCAAATGCAACCTAGTGCAGGGTACTATAGTAAGTGTTCTGGATACATTATTCACCATAAGTCACAACTCAAATGTATGTCACTCCTCAAGAAGTTTCCCTAACCACCCCTCTAAAATTGCCACCATGATGCATTCTCCTGACACCCTGCTTTGTTTTCTTTACAGCATTCAGCTATCAGTTATTACATTGAGTACTTAGTACAGAGGCAAAGGACTTAATCACTATTCACTGATAAGAACAAGTTGCTTATGAATTAATGAGTGTTCTCAAAATGGGACAGATTGTCAGAATAGGATCCATCGTAAGCACACAGATTGGAAGCTTTTTTCTTCTCTCCAAAATTGGCATGTAGCAGTTTCTGACACATGATTAGTACAGTTGTCCCTTGGTGTCCACGGGGGATTGGTTCCAGGACCCACAAGGACACAAAAATCTCAGGATGCTCAAGTCCTTTATATATAATCATATGGTATTTGCATACAACCTACACACATCCTCCAATACACTTTAAACCATCTCTAAATTACTTATAATATCTAATACCTAATAAAGACTACATAAATAGTTAACTGTACTTTTTTGTTTGTTTTTTGAGATGGGGTCTCACTCTGTCACCCCAGGCTAGAGTGCAGCAGAGTGATCACAGCTCACTGCAGTCTCAATCTGGGCTCAAGCAATCCTCTCATTTTAGCCTCCCAAGTTGATAGGACTACAGGTTCACGCCACCACACTTGGCTACATTTTTCACTTTTATTTTATTTTATTTTTTTTTTGAGACGGAGTCTCGCTCTGTCGCCGGGGCTGGAGTGCAATGGCCGGATCTCAGCTCACTGCAAGCTCCGCCTCCCGGGTTTACGCCATTCTCCTGCCTCAGCCTCCCGAGTAGCTGGGACTACAGGCGCCAGCCACCTCACCCGGCTAGCTTTTTGTATTTTTTTAGTAGAGACGGGGTTTCACCATGTTAGCCAGGATGGTCTCGAACTCCTGACCTCGTGATCCGCCCGTCTCGGCCTCCCAAAGTGCTGGGATTACAGGCGTGAGCCACCACACCCAGCCTCACTTTTATTTTTTGTAGAGATGGAGTCTCCCTGTGTTGCCCAGGCTGGTCTCAAACTCCTGGCCTCAAGCAATCCTCCCACCTGGGCCTCCCAAAATGTTGGGATTACAGAGGTAAGCTACCACTCCTGGCCTGTATTATTTTTTATTGTTGTATTGTTAATGTATCTTTTCCCTGAATATGTTCAATCAGCATTTGGTTGAATCTACGGGTGTGGAACCTGTGGAGAGAGTGTCAACTGTATTTGGTAAGTGATTCAGTGATGGACACTGAACAAATGGTCAATGAGAACCCTTTTAAGTCTAGGGTATATGGTCCTAAGCCCATCATTCTCTAAGGATCTGATAAGCTTAAACTACTAACAAGGTAAGGATACATCAAAAGTCTTCTCTAATGAGTGCTTGCTCCCAAAGCATTTAGAGCATGTCATCTCCATACCCATAAGAGAACTTGGCCAAGAAGAGAAAAGTACATATAATGAGCCACACTGAGTTAAACAAAGCTGAACAAAGCATCAGGCTATAGAAGAAGAAGAGTTCTCATGGAATAACTACTCTTCCCTGGCAGAGCCTTCTTTTAAGATTCTAGGCCTGGCTGGGCACGGTGGCTCATGCCTGTAATCCCAGCACTCTGGGAGGCCAAGGCAGGTGGATCACCTGAGGTCGGGAGTTTGAGACCAGCCTGACCAATGCGGAGAAACCCCATCTCTACTAAAAATACAAAATTAGCCGGGCATGGTGGCACATGCCTGTAATCCCAGCTACTCGGTAGGTTGAGATAGGAGAATCGCTTGAACCAGGGAGGCGGAGGTTGCGGTGAGCCGAGATCGCACCATTGCAATCCAGCCTTGGCAACAAGAGCAAAAAAAAAAAAAAAAAGATTCTGGGCCCACTGTATTCACAGTGTTAAGTACAGGCAGTGGATACATTTAAAAAAAAAAAAATCAAACTACATTCCTAAGTTTCTTTTCCTACTTTACAGACAGAGGAACTGAAACAACTCAAAGAAAACAACTCTCCCCAAGGACACACCGTAACAGGAAGGATTCTACCCGTTTATAAATTCCTCCCAAAACTACCAGACAGGGTTCAATTAAAGACATAGATGAAAAATCTAGGTGGCAAGCTGAATCACTCCAGATAGTTCAAACGTAAGGTGAGTACAGACTCTGATTCACCAGCTCTGACTATACACAGCCAAGGACTTGAGTATGCAACTCCAATTGGCAAAGAACAATGATGAATGCAATAGACATCAACAATCCACTCCTCTCTCTTCCCTGATAGCTCTCTTTTGGAAGTAGTCCCTGCAGGCAGGACCTGATGCCATAGGAGTCACCGTCTGAGGTCTTCACCCTAGGTCTGAGTGTAACTATTGACCTAGAATTTCTGTGCTAGGCAGATCCTTGGGGTCACAGACAATCAAGGATCATTCTTTGCATCAGGATTACCATCTCAGTCACACTCCAAGAGAAAACACTCCAGATGTGTCATTTTTTTCCCTCTAACTATTGTCTTTGGAATCTAGTCCAAAAGCAACTGGGCTCTAGCTTTTAAAATGCACTCTGTGCCCATTAAGTTTTCTAGAGAAAGCTTTCCAGCCTTTTTAAAGATTTTCCTCACAACCGATGGTTGAAATGCAGTATGCTCCAAAGATAGACTTCTTGTACCTTTCCAAAGTGAAATCATTTGAAACCCTCCCTCCCCATATATATAAAAAATAAATCCTTCCAGCATCATTTGACCGAAGTATAAAGCAACCTGGTTGGCCTCCATGCATCCGATGGCATCTTCCAAGAGTGAAAACTCCACGCAGACATAGCCATAGTCGTAACCTGGGGACAGCATTTAAATACAGACGGGAGTGGTGTTAGTGCCTTGCAAACACAAAAGACACACTTAAATCCCCGGTTTCTGAACCCCTTAAACACAAGCCCTCCCAACTAACCCGTCCCTCCCCTACACTAAGTAAAGTTGCTACCCCAAATAGAAAAAAGTACTGAAGGAAAGTCTCGATGTTTCTGGACTTTGAGATTCATTCCAAAATAGTCTTTTCTATTAACCAAGAAGATCCTTTGCCCTCTTTAGCATTGGTGATCTGGTGAAGGTACCCCAGAATTGGGTAATCCCACAGAGAGTTCACGTGGGGACCCGAAACATTTTAACCACAGGCTAAATCTTTCAGAAAAACAAAGTTGACAAGAGCAAGAAAGTATCTAGGAAAAAAAAAAAGTATCCCGAAAGAAAAAAAAGCAATTATCCCCAGGCTATGCTAATAGTCACCACTTTTCAAGCAGAAACCACCTTCAAAGACAGAAGTGCTGACAGACTGAGGCAACTATTCTGTTTGGATACCACAGGAGGCTTCTGGTTGGCAGGGGACAGACCATTTCAGGTCTCCTCTTTTTTTCCTTGTTTCAACTCAAGTCATAAACCAGCTAAAATCTTTATAAAAGGAAGAAGGTGTAAAAGCATAAATAAGTACAAATAACTGTGTCCAAAATTGTGCTTATGCACAAAGACTGGTGGTGGGGCAAGCTGGGAGAAAGACAGCAGTTGTTAGCAATCAATACATGTTTAAGAACTGTACAAACCATTAGAACTATAAAATACCCTTCACCTTACTCCTAAGCAAGTGTCACTTGCAGCACTTTGGGAGGCCAAGGCAGGCGGATATGATCCACTAGACTGGGAAGTCCTGGGATTCATAGGTTGCTGAACTCAAATCTAACCAGTTCCTGTAATTTCCCTGATACTGCCACCATGTGACTACAAAAATACACTTGTCAATGCAATGCTCCCCATGTGGCTTCCACGCTTCCTCCACTGCCTCAAAGGATAAAGAAGCTCATCTCTAAGAATGACACTGTGTAAATGGAACAGCAAGAAAAAGATGTGATGTTCAGATGAGAAACAAAACTCAGGCAAAGAAAAACACAAAACCCTATGATAATTTTGACCACAAAGTATATATAACAATAGGAAACTGATATCACTGAATCAATGTGTCAAAGATCAATAAACCTAGAGCAATAGAAAGTGTAAGTTTAAAAACATACCACATTTGGTGAAATGAGTCAAGATTCCTTGTCACATGAAATGAATGGCTTTAAAATGTTTTACTACTAATAATAAACTTTGATTTTAGACTTGTTAACTACTCCAAGTTCACTATGAAACATTACAATGGTATGGCTTGATCCTTGCTTCGAGTTTCAGAAAATGACTAGGAAGAAGAAAAACAATCTACTAGAAACCTCAGCACTACTGTAGGATGGGAAACAGATTTTCTAATCTACTTTCATGACTTTGACCAACATGGATTGAAACTAACCCCTCCAAATTTACCACAAAATCAGTCTCCTCTGCTTAATAACTCTGAAGAAATAAAAGTACTTTAGAGAAACAGCTTGCATATCCTATTAACAATGGAAACTGTTTTGTTAATTCCTTTCAAGTGAATCTTCTTGGTCAAACTCAGTGAACTCCTAATACATAAATCACTCTGCATTTTATAAGCAACTCTGAATATTCTTGGGAAACATTACAGAATAACAGAAGGAACTAAGACACCTGTTAGCACCAAATATCCACTGCAAACACTCAAATGCATGTCCACAATCAGAAAGGTTAGCCACGGAACAATCAGGTGTACTCTCGAGTGTGTTGATTACCTCTACAGAACTTATCAATGGAGTACCCAGATGTGTGGAAAGCAACCCTCCCCATAGCTGCCCGGATGAAAAACATAGGGAACAAACACCAAAACTGGCAAAGCCCTAAGTTTCCTTTCTGTGCTTAAAGAAGTAACTACAGCCGGGCGCGGTGGCTCAAGCCTGTAATCCCAGCACTTTGGGAGGCCGAGACGGGCGGATCACAAGGTCAGGAGATCGAGACCATCCTGGCTAACATGGTGAAACCCCGTCTCTACTAAAAACTACAAAAAACTAGCCAGGCGAGGTGGTGGGCGCCTGTAGTCCCAGCTACTCGGGAGGCTGAGGCAGGAGAATGGCGTGAATCCGGGAGGCGGAGCTTGCAGTGAGCTGAGATCCGGCCACTGCACTCCAGCCCAGGCAACAGAGCCAGACTCCGTCTCAAAAAAAAAAAAAAAAGAAGTAACTACTGTGGCCCAGAGAAGCACACAGAATCTGTGGACAGAGAGAGAAAAGATTCATGACAACGTTCATACTTCGCTAAAAGACAAGTAGACACTGGGAAGAAAAAGATACAGAAAACATTATGAGGGCCGGGCACGGTGGCTCAAGCCTGTAATCCCAGCACTTTGGGAGGCCGAGACGGGTGGATCACGAGGTCAAGAGATCGAGACCATCCTGGCTAACACGGTGAAACCCCGTCTCTACTAAAAAATACGAAAAACTAGCCGGGCGAGGTGGCGGGCGCCTGTAGTCCCAGATACTCGGGAGGCTGAGGCAGGAGGATGGTGTAAACCCGGGAGGCGGAGCTTGCAGTGAGCTGAGATCCGGCCACTGCACTCCAGCCTGGGCGACAGAGCGAGATTCCGTCTCAAAAAATATATATATATGAGAATCTAATATAGCATTTCTAGACATCAACCCTGCAATACTGTATGTTGACAACATACTTCAGATTTAATATTATATTCACAAGCTCAACACTAAATTTATTCTGACTGAAACTTTAGCTATCAAACAAGAACAGAAATTTAAGGTTTAACTATACTGCCTAAAACGTTTACAAAAAAAAAAAAAAAGGGTATTTTGTGTGTTCAAGACTCATGGTTGTGCCATAAGGATTTTCAGCAATTAGAAAAATAGACAATGAAAGTAAGTAATATTTACATAGAACTTGTTGGTTCAAGATTTTATTCTAAATACTTTGTATATACTGATTTAATATTCACAATACTATCTTATGAGGTAAATATTATTAGCCTGATTTTAGCCATGGAGAAGAAGGCAAAGAAAGGATAGGTAAATTGATCAAAGTAACCAAGTAAGTACCAATACTGAGTTTTAAATGCAAGCAGTCCAGATTCAAGGTGATGTTTTTAACCACTACACTCTAGCCTCTCACTCTTCAACAAGATCACAGACTAACTTAAATAATCTTAATTCTAAACTCTACAAGCTCAGTTACAGAAAGAGTCTCATATGCCTGAAAACATACATCTATGCCCGTTAATAAGCCTAGTTAAAAAATATGGCCGGGCGCGGTGGCTCAAGCCTGTAATCCCAGCACTTTGGGAGGCTGAGACGGGCGGATCACGAGGTCAGGAGATCGAGACCATCCTGGCTAACACGGTGAAACCCCGTCTCTACTAAAAAATACAAAAAACTAGCCGGACGAGGTGGCGGGCGCCTGTAGTCCCAGCTACTCCGGAGGCTGAGGCAGGAGAATGGCGTAAACCCGGGAGGCAGAGCTTGCAGTGAGCTGAGACCCGGCCACTGCACTCCAGCTCAGGCGACAGAGCAAGACTCCATCTCAAAAAAAAAAAAAAAAAAAAAAAAATTCAACTTAGCAGCATAACAGTTGCTTCTATTTTAAAATATCTATGGCAGAACTATTGTGAGTAGACCTGAGTATGCAAATTAGAAAGCATTCTCAGGAGCTGATTATACTAGCTCCCAAAATTCTTCTGAAAAGATGAAAACTAAAATGTCTTGTTGTAAATGACGGCTACAAAAATTGTACAGCAGTATGGAAAGATACTTGATATAGTATATTTTAAGACCCTTAAAAATGAATAACTCTTATGGATAATTATGTAAAATGTATATAGGAAAAAGGACTGGAATTAAATTGCATCTAACTCAGGGGTTAGAGACAAAAGTCAGCATGTGAGATAAAAACCATGCACTGTCAAAATCATACTTGAAGACCCCAAGGTGAAGAACAACATACCATCTTTCAATTTAGGTAAGTCCAACATTGCCAGTTTTTCCTCCAGCGCTGCAACAAATCACTTTTCCTTTGGTTGACACCAGATGAAGAGGTTGGCTTGCATTTAAGGGCCATAAGGTATGAAAATATACTGCTTTAAATAACAGAATCACAGCCAGCACAGTGAATGCCCACTCAGAGAAACTTAGAAAAGGAAACAAACTGAAGCCACAGGTGAGTTTCATCCCCACTGCCCAGGCTCACTCCAGGAGTGAGAAAACAGGGTGTGGGAAGTGGGGAGGGGATACAGTTCAAATGAGCACAGGTAGACACACAAAAATCAGAAAATTCACATAATGCAACACAACTACATACCAAAATGATTACAGTGGTTGTATTGCTATAGTGGGATAATCAGGGATTTTTTTTCTTTATTTCCCAAATGTAATTTTACAATTCACAGAAAAGGCACAGAAGATATTCTACCCAGAGACCTAAACATTCTGCCAACCAACCTTGAGATCAGAATTGCTAGGAACCATATGGAATCATCAAGATGGTAAACTCAGTATTAACCTTCTCATGGACAGATTTATTTTTACCAATGAGAGTAACAAAAAATCTACTTTATTACCCTTTTCTTCCACTGTCACATGCTAGAAAGAAGGATGGAGGGTCTTTGCGCTTATTTATATAACTATTACAAAATATAGCTAACTAAATTGTCTAACCTAAATTTACAGATCTCATAGAAATGTGAATACTCCTTTATACTTTTTTTTTTTTTTGAGACGGAGTCTTGCTCTGTCGTCCAGGTTGGAGTGCAATGGCACACAATCTCGGCTCACTGCAACCTCTGCCTCTCGGGCTCAAGCAATTCTCCTGCCTCAGCCTCCTGAGTAGCTGGGACTACCACACCCGGCTAATTTTTGTATTTTTAGTAGACACGGAGTTTCGCCATGTTGGCCAGGATGGTCTCGATCTCCTGACCTCGTGATCCGCCCCGCCTCTGCCACCCAAAGTGCTGGGATTACAGACTCACGAGCCACCGCGCCTGGCCGGTTTAATTTTTTAAAATGGTCTGGGCGCAATGGCTCACATCTGTAATTCCAGCACTTTGGGAGTCTGAGGCGAATGGATCACTTGAGGTCAGGAGTTCAAGATCAGCCTAGCTAACATGGTGAAACCCTGTCTCTACCAAAAAAAAAAAAAAAATACAAAAATTACCCAGGCATGGTGGCGGGTGCCTGTAATCCCTGCTACTCAGGAGGCTGACGCAGAAGAATCACTTGTATCTGGGAGGTGGAGGTTGCCAGTGAACCAAGACTGTGCCACTGCAGTCCAGCCTGGGCAACAGAGTGAGACTCCATCTCAAAATAATAATAATTTTGAAAAATGAAATTACAACATTTTCTATACATAGCACAATGTACTGAACTGAGACTAAGAACAATCAATTATGAATTATACCTGCAAGGTATAAGTACCAATCAGTGGGCTGTTAACGTTTTTGCTGAAACCTTGAATATTCTCTGTACTTATGAAAACACCTTTAAGAAATCAATATTAGGCCGGGCGCGGTGGCTCAAGCCTGTAATCCCAGCACTTTGGGAGGCCGAGACGGGCGGATCACAAGGTCAGGAGATCGAGACCATCCTGGCTAACACAGTGAAACCCCGTCTCTACTAAAAATACAAAAACTAGCCGGGCGAGGTGGCGGGCGCCTGTAGTCCCAGCTACTGGGGAGGCTGAGGCAGGAGAATGGCGTGAACCCGGGAGGCAGAGCTTGCAGTGAGCTGAGATCCGGCCACTGCACTCCAGCCTGGGCGACAGAGCGAGACTCCGTCTCAAAAAAAAAAAAAAAAAAGAAAGAAATCAATATTTACAGGACTTAACCAATTTTCAAAAAGATTTTTTAAAATTGACATAATTTACCACGCATGGTGGCTCACTATATAATTCCAGCACTTTGGGAGGCTGAGCTAGGTGGATCACTTGAGGTCAGGAGATTGAGACCAGCCTGGTCAACACGGCAAAACCCTGTCTACTAAAAATACAAAAATTGGCCAGGTACGGTGGTTCATGCCTGTAATCCCAGCACTTTGGGAGGCTGAGGTGGGAGGATCACGAGGTCAGGAGATCGAGACCATCCTGGCTAACATGGTGAAACCCCGTCTCTAATAAAAATACAAAAAATTAGCTAGGCGTGGTATGGTGGCATGCACATGTAGTCCCAGCTACTCAGGAGGCCGAGGCAGGAGAATCGCTTAAACCCGGGAGGCAGAGGTTGTAGTCAGCCAAGATCATGCCACTACACTCCAGCCTGGGCAATGGAGTGAGACTCCGTCTCAAAAAAAAAAAAAAAAAAAAAAACAGAACACAAAAATTAGCCAGGCATAGTGGTATGCACCTGTAATCCCAGGTACTCGGGAAGCTGAGGCAGGAGAATCGCTTGAACCCAGGAGGCAGAGGTTGCAGTGAGCTGAGATCGCACCACTGCGCTTCAGCCCAGGCAAGAGTGAGACTTCATCTCAAAAAATAAATAAATAAATAAAATTGACATAATTCACATACCAAAAACTCATTCTTAAAAGAGTGAATACATACAATTCAGTGATATATTGACAAAGTAGTGCAACCATCACCACTATCTAGTCCTAAGAAGGCTTACATTTAAATCAAACAGAAGACCTAAGAGATAACCTAAGCAAGAAACATGGAACCACGCAAAAATTAATTTACACTGCAAGGGTAGAGAATGTAACCTAGAAACGGTGAGCAGCATAGGTCTCATCAGATGTTCTGTTGCAAGCAGAAGGTTAAAGGCAAAAGCCAATGTCAATGTATTTTTAAATCCTGTAAACAGTTTTTATAGATGGCCTCTATCTGGTGCTCATTTAAGGTAACTATATAAATAAATTCCCCTGCCTAGACTGAAGCTGGGAGTCAAGCAGCCCCTGCACTATACAAGCTGAGTAATGACCCTTTTCTTCTTGTCACTCTAGCAGAAGAACCTCTTCAGTGACTTCTAGCTACCAAAAGGCACAGGAAGCCCCATACAGCCTTATCAAACCTGGAAGACTCAGCCAAAGCTACCTGAGCATTTGGCAAAAGAGGTAAGTGAGGACTAGAGAAGCCAACAGCAATTCTATCTAAAGGGTGAGAGAACTCGGCAAGGCAGTGGAACTGACAGAGGGCTGTAAACAGAATTCAAACACCTTCCCCAACCTCAGAGAGGCAAATTCCATCTCAGCTAAATGGTTTTGAGGAAGAGAATATAACCTGTCTGTGTCTCAAAACTGGTAAGTGGCATCCTCTTCCTCAGAGTCATTTAGCTGAGATGCCAGAAGATGCAAAATCTGGAAACTTCTTTAATTAGTATCCGTCTTCTTGGTTTTATTAACTGCCGAGATTTCTGTGCTCAGGACCATGTCCTTGTCAACAAAGAGTAAGGCTGACTACAAGATTTCTGCCTTGAAAATTTATATGTTATGTTATGTTATGTTATGCTATGTTATTATGTTATGATGTTATGTTATGTTATGTTATGTTATGTTATGTTATGTTATGTTAT